>NC_053127.1:27923214-28223214 GCF_010015445.1 Perca fluviatilis | reverse complement strand
GAAACTGGAAACGATCCAAACTGTTCTGTGTTTAATCGGCTCATCATTTCAGCTGGACTTGTAGGCCTGTATATTGTTTGTCTTTTCTTAACTAGTAACTAAAGCTGTCAGATAAATGAAGCGGAGTAGAAGTAGAAAGTGGCACAAAAAGAAAAATCTCAAGTAAAGTACCTCAAATTTGTACTTAAGTACAGTACTTGAGTAACTGTACTTAGTTGCATCCCATCACTGGTAAGCACAAAGACTTCCATTTGGCTCTAGCTGTAGGACTTTATGTAGCAGACATCTTTCCACTTTGCCTTTGCCATTGAGGGAGAATTATTTGACATTTGCCGTATTATACCCCCCAATTTCCCCAGGACAAAAGGCGGTCACTCTTCCAAGCGTCACCACCGCTCCAGTCGGGGTCAGGCACACCACCGGAGCCCGTCGGCATCTCCAGGACGCCACCCGCACACGTCGGGCAAGAAGAAAGAGGAGTCCCGGAGCAAAGCCAACCTCCGGCAGCGCAGCAGCTCCTGGAGCAGCGGGCGCTCATCCTCGCGCTCCGCCTCCAGAGACAGAGGCCCCAGCAAAGCCAAGTCCCCACACAACAGGCAGAACAACTCCAGGTGATACCACATTCACGGTCACACTAGTCTATATCCATGACGTTCCACTTCCTGGATTGTTCCCGTGCCGCCGGAATTCCTGCCGGATGTCTTTTATTTCGGCCGGATGTCCATTACCTTCTAGTTTATTCTAAACTCTGGTGGATTTCTGAGGACTATGGTTAACTGCTCCTCAGATCTCTGCAGGGTAAATCCAGACAGCTAGCTAGACTATCTGTCCAATCTGAGTTTTCTCTCGCACGACTAAAACAACTTTTGAACGTACACACGTTCCACCAAAACAAGTTCCTTCCCAAGGCTGTTTTGCAGAGGCGTCAATGCTCTCTTCGGCGCCTAGTGGCTCCCAAGACAATTGTGATTGGTTTAAAGAAATGCCAATAAACCAGAGCACGTTTATGTCCCATCCAGGAATGCTGTGTGGGCTAGCCAGACCCTCCTCCGCAGCGCTGTGGAGGAAAGTCTGGCAATGCGACACTACTGTCAAACTATTCTTTAAGCTTGTAGTTGGACTGGGATCTTGTGTGGTTTGTTGTTGTTGCTGTTGTTCTGATGGTGTTCTGTTTGTCGTGCAGAGAGAAGGACAGCCCTAACCGCTCCGACACCGACAGCCGAGCTCGCCGCCGCTCACGCAGCTACTCGCCCATTCGCAAGAGGAGAAGAGATTCACCCAGCTTCATGGAGGCTCGCAGGATCACCAGGTAACACAGCTGTCCAGCATCATAAACCTCCTGCTAAAAGTTATCTCTTTGCCGATATTTTGAAAGGTTTCTATTAGATCATACCCACATTAGATCATACATTACAACGTTTCTACTGTGTGGACTCTCTCCAGCACAGCACAGACTAATACAGCTTCCATGAGACGGTTTGTGTTGAATTCTATCTTCAGCTATTATAGGTCTGGAATTAACAGCACTTTATCATGACATACTTTCGCCAGAGGTATGTTACACTCAATCTGTACATTTCCCATCATTTTACTGCACTCCAATCATGCTGGGGCAAACATCGCTCTTTTATAGCTGCAAATTACAACAGTGCAAACATGCAAAAGGGATACAATTAGGGAATTTGTTCCAGATGGATTTCTGCAAAGAGCAGGACTGTCCTTTACTTCCATATCTTTGAGTGACTGTCAAGTCTAACATTGGAGAATACTAATTCTACATAAAAACCGATGAAATGTTTTGTTTTAGGATTAACATATACTTTATTGATCCCGCAAGGAGAAATAAAAATTGTTTCACTCTGTTGTTAGTTATTATAAACAGGCCTGAAATACACACACTCTCAATGGCACCTTGGCAGTGCCCAGGAGGTGACCTGGCACCTTTCCAGCTACCAGTCCACACTCTGTACTCGGTACTCACAGGGATTTGAACTGGCAACCCTCCGGTTCCCAAGCAAAGTCCCTATGGACTGAGCTACTGCCACACCATCAATCAACACCACCCTCTAAAACAGTTTGAACAAAAACTAAGCATTACAACCTACGTAAATGAAACTTGTATCAGACTGCGTATGTTTTAGCCAGCTGTACCTAATAAACTGGTAACTGAGTGTACATAGGATAGGAATAAGGGCATAACATTGATACATAAATTAATTAATTTCATAAAGGTCTACAGAAATCTATATTGATTTATTGGGTTTGTACTGTTTGTTTGTATAGCATTGTTTGTTCCATTCATTATTCTATAATTATGGTATTGTTTGTTCCATTAAATATCAATCAATGAATTGCTTGATAACCATTTACAAGGCTCCTCAATACTGGGAGCAGCTGATGAAAATATATTTGAATTACAGTTAACATATCAATAAAACTTGTTATCAAATCTTATCACAAAAGTACATGTATTTTGATAGCTTCTTATTCATCATTTGATCTTTTCACAAAGGAACTCCTTTAGGCTTGTTGCACTTGAATCATAGTTTTTAGTTAGTTATAAGAACATAGAGAGAAAACTCCCACATCCCTGTGAAAAGTGTTCCTCTGGTGGAAAGAAATGACTCTCCATGTCACCTCTCTACCCTCTCATGTAAGTGTTAATGGACATATGTGAAATGTGTGTACCTTGTCATCTTTCACTTCAGTCCTTAAGGTCCTGACGCTGAGAGACAACGGGATGCTGCTGAACTGAGCTGCTGCAGGCTAGTTACCCTGGTAACAGTTGCCGTGCAGCAGGATCCGACTGGTCCGACTCCTGAAGCTCGGCTGAACAGCAAACCATCAGTGCTCCCCTGAGTAAACCTGGCCTCCTCCTGTTTTTATTTTTCTGTCCCCTTCCTGCTCCTTCATCTCAGAAACTCACACCAACTCTAAAGCTACACCCCTCTGCGGTTATGCACTAATGTTGTAACACAGGGATACAGAGATTAAAATGCTATCAAGGTTTACTTTGGTGGATATCTCTCTATTGCACAGGCTTTGGATTCCCGTGGCAGATACAGAAGACAAAGCTTAGGCTAAGTTATCTACATGCCGCTGAAATGACAAGGTGAAAAAACACCTTGTAGATGCAGGGATACCTTGATAGTGTTTATCTCTCCCCACACTGTTGACTGTTGATTTCTCTGGGTGTTGGCCTCCACTGAGAAGAAGAGTTTTTTTTTGGAAACTAACACCTCATTACCTTACAGGAAGCACTTCCAGGGTGGCTATTAACAATGCAATCTAAGCTTAAGCTTTAAACTAACAACATGCATTTGTGTGATTAAACAGCTTGGACTTTTTCAACCCATATAGCTGCTCTTTTTCAGATCCTGTACTGATCATACATATACCACTTATGTAACCTAACACTGATTTGCTCTCAACCAACTAAATATAGTCTTACTACATCATGTGTTTTACATTAGTGTCAGACAAAGGCCTGACCATGACACTTACTCGTCAAACTTGTCCGATGTCAACCGTTAACACTCCATCCCCTCCTTTCCCCAGTGCTCGGAAGCGGCCGATCCCGTACTACCGTCCCAGTCCTTCGTCATCCAGCTTGGACAGCAGCCCGTCGCGGTCTAGTCGCAGCCGTAGCCGCAGCTACAGCAGCTACAGCCGCAGCAGAAGCCACAGCCGAAGCCACAACCGGAGCCTCAGCAGAAGCCGGAGCCGCAGCCAGAGCCGGAGCTGGAGCCGCAGCAAGAGTCGCTCCCGCAGCCACCACAGTTACTACAGCCGCAGCAGCTACGACAGCCCCGGCTTCTGAGTGCAACACGCACAGCATGGAAGGGAAATGAAAAGAAACAGAGAAGAAGTCCTGTTAAATTTACTGTGCTCTGATTCACTCATTACGTATCTTTAACAAAGCTCTCCACAGTGCCCACACTGCTGTACAGCCCAGGGTCCAAGCTCCCCGACCCTAGACCTTCATCTCTTTCTGACAACGAGCCTGGGTCAAAGAGGATCATTTTTTATTTATTTTATTTTTATTTTGACATAGCACATTACTATAAAATTGGCTGTCACTGTTCATAACTTCACGTAAACAAGGTATTAAAAGAAAATGGGTTACCACATTGTCAAAAGTTTATTTGGTAAAGCCCAAAGAACAAATCTCGATGTATGTTAGCACTTTCTTTCTCTTCTTCCACAACGCAACCAAAAATGAATTAATTAAAAACAATATGCTATATAAATATTAATATAAAATATAAATATATATATATATATATATACATACATATATATATATATATATATATGTATGTATGTATGTATGTGTATATATATATATATATATATATGTATATGTATATGTATGTGTATATGTATGTATGTATGTATAGATATCCTAACAATAGGAGCTGAGTAGGAGACAAAAAGAGGACACATCAACTGCTTACTGTTTTTTCAGAAAATCTGACTTTTTAATCACCCCCTCATCGAAGCACAGAGATCAACAAGAGTTAGAACAAAAGAGAAGTCGGCGAATGAAATATGGAGCAAAAAAGGAAAAGGGAACTTTTTTATGATAAAAAAATTGTATAGGTTTGTCTGTATAGATGTAAACTTTCTTAAGTTCTGGCTTTGTAAACTATGCACTGTATATTCCATCCAGTTTGAGGAGGTTTGTTTAGCATGATGCATCAGGAGAGACTTGCTGCTGGAAGGAGAGTACCTGGCCCAAATGAAAGGTGCCAGGGTGATCTGTGCTGCCCACTGGCCTATACAGTATGTCAGCCATCACCAGAGGGAGGGAGGGAGGGAGGGGGGGACTATTTATTATGTACTTTTACTCTTCCCTGTTTAAATTATTATGTTGATTCTGCTAATCCTGACTTTATGTGCGAGAGTGCGCTTGTTTGCGAGAGTGCGTGTGTGTGTGTGCGTGTACCTCCTCTGCAATGAGGTGATTATTTATGTGTACACCACTGTAGCCTGCACCTAAGGCTGCTGGATGGTACTGTACAGGAAAACTGTCTGCAAAAATGTCTCCATGCACACATTTGTGTTGACCACAGCTATTTATTACACTGTATTTATTTCTTTATTTATTGGGTTATTTATTATTTAATTTATTGATCATTCTGAGCATCATGAGCTGTAAAGCAGTTGGATCATGCTTTGAAGATGAGATTGCTGCAAATGTATTCCCATTTGAATATGTACCGTATATGTCCATGTTTTACATAAAATCTGTCTGTTATCGTGGCGATGGCTTGCAGTCGCTATCAGATCAGTGACCAGGGTGAAGATTCACTGCTGTGTGTTTAGAATGTTCTGATTGTAGCCAGTGGAACGGAGTCTGCGCCCACAGTTACTCCCACATATGCCACCATGGCACCCCTGGCCTATCGTAGTGGCTCATTCTAATGCAAGCCATTGTGGTTCTGCTGCCTGTATTGAGTAGCGAACCAAACCATTATTCTCCTCTACTGTAATGTTTCCAGCCACCACGTGTTTTAATCCCTTGTATAATGGGCCGCAACATGTTTCTGTCAGAGGTCCCCTGGTTACCAGCTTCAGGAGGAGGATTTATGTGATGTAATCTAGCACAGCAGAGACACCAGCAGACTCTGTAATGCCTCCTCTGTCTACAGATTCAGTAGTACGGTTAATAAACTGGCGACACAATCAGGGATCACCCTAAGTCTTCCTTACCATTCGTCTGGCCTCATGTCACTCACACAGTGTTGCATTCCCAGTGTAACCAGACTTAACCCGACTATGATACTCTGCAAACCTGTTAATTTATTCCAAGTATAGCATTGCCCCTTTGGTTCTACAAGTCATTCTTTGTGGTGTACAATACCTACCAATAAACAGAATCTAATGGGGAAATAACTATACTCTCGTGTTCTTTTTCTATCTAACCCTGTAACGCCAATTGTATCATGTTTGATACACGACTTTCTGCGACTTCTGTCATCCACATAGTCTATATCCTTGACATTCCACTTCTGGGATTGCTCCGGTGCCGCACGAAAAAAAAAGTCCATCCCGGAATGCTACGTGGAGTAGCCAGACCCTCTTCCGCTCCGGAGGGTGTAGCTGGTCTGGCAAAGGGAGACTAGGCTTGTTCGAGATGAGCCAGATCTGCGCAGAATCGATTGCCGCCCAATGCATGCCGGTTAGATTTGTGTCCAACTTGATCCCGACTTGCTCTGACGTCACACACACGATAACCTCACAGATTTAGTCCCTCTCACTACTAAACCTCACCATCAGCCACATAACATGTGGTTTGTACAGAATATGCCTTTAAATCAAACAAAGAGCAGTTAAAATCCCTCCAATTCAAAATCAATAAAATGTTTATATAAACGTCATCATGTTGAGTCTATTCGGAACCAATGGACCTTTTTCACAGCAGACATTTTGACTTGTCATAGTAGGAAAAGCACAGCTGAAATTGATAACCTTAATGATGGCTCAATTCCATCAAGTGTCCCAGTAAGCTGTTTCAGTGAGTCAGGATTCACAATACCAGGGCCTCTCCTAAGTGGAATGCAGCCATCATTAATGATTTTGAATACACCTGTGCTTTTCCTACTATGTCATCTATGTCAACATGGCTGCCGTGAAATAGGTCTATCAGCTCAGCTGAGATCAGCTGAGAGGCAGGCGTTTTCCAGAATGTCCCGAGTTGCCTGGGTCTTGCCAAGGGGGTAAGCTTTGCTTCAGAACTCGAACCTCCTATGGCGCCATTTTGATGCTACAAAGCGATCATCTCCCGTTAGCATTCCACTGACTGACATTCATTTTGACGTCACTTGACAGCGAATAACTTAATATCTGAAGCGTTTAAAGACTCTATTTGTCCACTGTTTAGTTCTAAAGAAACACGACAATGTATAAAAGGCTCCATTACCCTGTACCTCACGTTATGGCTCCGTAGCAGATGTTTTTGTAAAAATAGGCTAACGTTTGTGTCACATAGTAGAGGAATTACCGTATAGTACAGGAGAAGCTCGCAGGCAGTTTTGACTTACATTAGCTGTTTAGGTTTAATTGCTAAGGTTAACTAGCATTTTAGTTAGCAATAATTAGCCTGTGCCCATGTTATCTCCTTACATATACCTACGCTCTCCGTCTCTGCAAGATTGGGAATGATTGAGATTTCTCTTGGCACAGCTACCAGAAGACTTACAACTTTCAGATACGTTGCTCACGTCACATTTACGTTGTCTCTGTCAGTTGGAGGCTGCGCAGTAATGCTCAGCGCTCACCGGAAAAGTGCTTCTAATATCCTTCACTGGTCTCCGTCCAGAGCAACGGGATCTGTTGGCCCATTCTTATATACTGTCTATGGGTCTTGCAGTCGGTGAAAAGCATAGGTGAAAAGCAACTGCGCTGCCTGCGTCTCAAACCTGCGGCCGCCTCTAGCGAGGTTATCATTGCCCACGAGTGCATGACGTCAGAGCAAGTCGGGATCAAGCTTTTCTTTAACTGTTGTGGTGTAATTGGTAGCGATGCTGTAATGCTATGTGGAGAGGAATCCGCTGACACTGTTTCTTGACTATAAAGGTTTATTTACATCGAAGAAATCAGCATCAATTTATAAGCTCTGCAGAGCTCGGAGAGGACCTGTTTTCCCAATTCTCCAGTGGTCCTCTGTCTTTCTTTGTTTGAACATGGTATATATTCTATAACATGTGTAACATAGATGGGGGAGGAAACAATACTTTGACCAATGGCTACAAGCCAACTGGCCTTATTTTGGAGGGGCCATTGATAATGCATCACAGATGTTTTCTAGAGAGGTGTCTTCTGAAAGTAGAGTAAAGTTCATACGAGGTCTCCTGTCGAATCTTAGATACCAGTCCTAAATGTTCAGATAAAGCTCGAATACATGTTATATAGAATGATCAGATAAAATAGGATGAAAATACACCTCACTGTCTATCATGGGATCAAGTCGGACACAAATCTAACCGGCATGCGATCGCCGGTGATCGATTCTGCGCAGACCTGGCTCTCCTGTTGTTTGTTACCTGATAGCCCACATGGTGGACTATCCATGCACTACATGCAGTAACGTTCCTTGAATATAAAATCAAAGATGGTGTCCCTCATTCACCGACCTGCATGTGGATGTTTTGCATGGAATAACATTTATATTGTAACTAATACTTGTGAATATGTAGGCCCTACTGGATTGAAGCAATTTATAATTACTTTATATTTTGTTGGTGTTGTGCCGAAAACATAGCCTAGAAATCTAGACGCACCCTACCGGCAGCAAATTTCATTTGTCTAGGCACTCTACGTTGGAAAACCAAACCCTGGTCAGGCCAATCACATCATGTATAGAGTCGGTGGGCGGGGCTTATGGCTGCTGCTGGGAACAGCGGTCTTCTGGAAGACTTGGAGTTCAGCTTTTCTTTGAGAAAAGAACAAAGAACGGCACAGAAATCATTATTAAAAAAGGAAGATGTGTTTTACTGACCGGATACTGCAAAAGTTTAATCTATCAACTAGCTTCGCTACCTTCTTCGTTGCTTTGCCTGGTTGTAGCGCTATCCTATCACGTGCAGAGGGAATTTGAATGACAACCGTTTCTGCCACCCCTCGGATTGAGCCCTGTCCCAACATCTTGATGTGGGTCTGGCTTGAAATACGACTGCACGCCGCTAGAGGGCAATGTTGGTCATGTTGGTGACTAAGTCAGTTTATCCTGATGTCCATACCAAAATGTATGTCTTGCTTTCACTCTACAGTAGTGGACACCTGATCAGTTTGTCAATGTGAATTCATAGAAAGGCAATTGTTTTGGCATGATTACAATGTCAGTTCTTTTAGCTAAGAAACGCATTATATCTTTTATTAACCTACATTTAATTTATCAGCATTGAAGAAATACTCGTAAGTAATGATATCTATTTATTGCAAATGATGTGATAATTGCATATTGAATATTGCACGATTCAATATGCAGTGCTTACGTATTATGTTATTTTTCCTAGGTGTGATGGATGCATGGGATAATTGCCATAAATGACTGGCGTATCAAATAAGATAGATAAAATCTATCATATAGGCTATGCAAAATATTTTTTTGAAATATGCTTTTATTTTGACAAAAGGTCCAAAACAATTCTTCAATTTAATAAAGATTCTGGCTAATTATTTGATAGTTCAGGCTTTACAGGCTAACCTCAGTGCAGTGATATGATATCATGCAGGCATTATGCATTTTATTTCCCAACAGATGGCACTGATGAGAACATTCCAGTACTTGATACTCAAGACTGACAACTTGGGCTAGAATGTTCTCCAGCTCTGCCCAGCTATTGTAACCTCCAGTCAAACCAAGACTGAGTCATGGAGGATCAGGATTGGTCTATTTGAGGGACTGTGTACTTATCAACACCATCTACTTCTGCTGTGATATACAGTAAAAGATTAATCACACATATATATGTGTGATTAATCTTTTTGACCAGGCTAGTTATAACAGATTTTTTGCTCAGTCCATATATATATATATATATATATATACACACACAATTAAACAAACAAATAAATTACCTCAAAAGCAAAACATCCATTGAAACTGAGTGTCCCATTCGATGACAATATCCCCCACTTTCATTTCCCTTGAGACAGACCGCTATGGAAGTTGAGTTACAACCAGCTAACATGGTTGCAGCAGAAAGAGCCACAGCTACTTCTTGACATGGCCACTCTTTGCTGTCCATCTGTATATGTATAACTTGTATAATTGTTGTAATGGCTACACATCTTCTACTATTTTGTACATAGAGGGGGAAGATACATACAGTTACACACCCCTGTTGGACTTCCTGGCCAACAAGCTCCAACAGTAGCAGGGTCCAACTCTTGTCCAGAAGAGAGAGGCGATAAGATCCCCACGCATCAGATGCGTCACTTCCTTTAGGGTCCCCAGAGGTGAGAAGCCTAATTTTCTTTTCTTCCACAAAAGAATTAAAGCAAAAGGCCTATACTTTTCCTGTTAATTCAACTCCTTCCTCACAATGAAAGGGAAACGATACTGTAACTTCTGTGTAAAAATATTCTCAGTGAAATAAAAACGCAGGAAAGACACACACAGGGAAATGTTTACATTGTGCAGATATAACTTTCTCTCCAGTCTTTTCTTAAGACGTTTGTAACTAACAGTATTTAACCATTAGCAAAGTCCAGAAAACTAGTCAGCTAATGTGTTAGCTAGCTCTATTTCTATCCTGAGCAGAAAGGAGTTCAACCATTCTGTTTTTTGATGACTTTCAGACTTTATTTATGAATTTTTTTTAAAGGCAAAATGAGTTAAGGCACACAGTTCAGAGGTTATGGTATATTAGAATCTGTTTCACATGGTTCCAACAAGCTAATATCACCTGCACTTTATGTAACAACCTAGGTGTATTTTTGCGGGTAATTTAGCATAGTATTAATTTCAAACCT
Source organism: Perca fluviatilis (assembly GCF_010015445.1). Taxonomy (NCBI): domain Eukaryota; kingdom Metazoa; phylum Chordata; class Actinopteri; order Perciformes; family Percidae; genus Perca; species Perca fluviatilis. The sequence continues at coordinate 28,212,732 of NC_053127.1, read as the reverse complement.
AAAATACAAGAAGTTATTTTTCTTAAAAAATTGTTTTTCTTTACATTAAAGTCTTTCGACTGCTTATGGAAGTGATGTATCTCACTTGTGGGGGCCCTACTGTACTCTCTTCCCATTGGGTTGCAGACTTGGGGTCCCCACATAGACGGGGTCGCCATACGTGAGGACTGCAGCTTTGTGTCAGACTTGTAACTGAAAATGGAGCAAACTGAAAGAAGCAAAAGCTAAAATGTTGTATTGAAATGGGGAACTCTTGTATGTTGGGTGTGTGCGTGTCCATTTTCATCCATGTCACAAACTGTTATACAACTGTGTATTTATAGCATGGCCCGTTGAGTACTGTACTGTATATCACATCATTACATATAAAGAGCCATGTTACAAATAGCATGTTAGTCTTATCTAAGTCTGGGCTTGTATGTGTACAGCAGGCCTGGTTGACTCCCAGAATGGGGATGGGGGGTGGGGGACGGGGGGTTTACACACAGTAGGAGGTTTTAACAGTGCAGCTGGGAGGGCCTATCTTTTGGATTCCATTCCAGTGCTACGTCTGCCACAAATAGATATTCGAGTTCCTTCCATAAACTTGTTGGGGGTATGAGCTGGAAGGGGCTTGAGTCAGAAGGGAGGGCTCTGTTGACAGGGGTGGTGGTGTCAGTGTGTATAAAAGCTCACAGCTGAGAGCCAGACAGCACTTTGGAAAAAGATTTTAGCGAGGCCAAAGGGCTCTTCACTTGCAGCCAGCAGCTCCACTCCTCCGCCGCCTAAACACAGAAGCCATGACTGAGAGACGTATTCCTTTCACCCTGCTCCGCACCCCGAGCTGGGACCCATTCCGTGACTGGCACCATCGCATCTTTGACCAGGCCTTCGGCATGCCAGCCCAGCCCGAGGACTTCACCACATTCCCCAGCACCCACTGGCCGGGGTACATGCGGCCCTCCATGATGACACCGGACATGAGCCTCATGGGCCAAATGAGCCCCATGATGCCCCACGCTCCCCTGATGTACCCAGCCCCCATGATGGCCCAGCAGGCCCGTGCCCTGTCCCGCCAGATGAGCAGCGGCGTGTCTGAGATCAAGCAGACCCAAGACAGCTGGAAGGTGTCCCTGGATGTCAACCACTTCTCACCTGAAGAGCTTGTGGTGAAGACCAAGGACGGTGTGGTGGAAATCACTGGTGAGCACTCATTTCTCCTTCACTCATCCCCTGTTTGTACTGTACTGTTACCTAGTGCATGAATACTCAAGAAGCGCAGTATTTTCCTAACTTTGTTAGACTAAAAACCTGGGGTGCTGAAGGTAATATCCTGTAAGGAAGAGCCAACCTTTGATTGGACCAACAGCAAAGTAATAACATCTAACGTGCTTATATATAGGACAGATGCATAGATAACAGAATGTCTCACTTGGTGTCCTTAGGTTTGTCTCTTCACTGCATAATAGACATTGCTACAGTACTGGGGAGAAAAAGACACAAGATAAAAAGGCAGGAAACATTTTTGCTCGGTCAAGCACAGGGCAGATGCATAGCTGCATAGTTACACAATATCCTGAGACAATATACTGAGTTCCAGCACACTGGAGGGCGCGGGCTTTTGGCTGCACGCCTGCTAGATGCAAAACAACACACAATTCAACATGTGGGTGTTGACTTTTGCAGCAGCTCTCAGATGAACACAGTGCAGAAGCTGTTTTCTTAAATAGCCGGTTTCACTTCTGGCCATGAAATGTTTTCATTGTCTGTCCATTCTTGTGAAGGACCAAAGCAAAAGGTGCAAACCTGAAGAAGTGTGTATGTGGAATGGATCATATAAAAGCTTAGCCCTTTGAGGCCTTAAGCTCCCCTTTTCTTTTGAGTCAGTTTCAGCCTCTCTGTCTGCCATTTCACAAAGAATCATGCTCTTAGAGTAGGGGATTCAGCCGTGACTCACCCAGTGTGTCTGCTACTTTAAAAGGACTGCTGGATCTTGTCCAGTTCCAGGGTCCCGGGCCGGGCTATAGCCTATATCTCCCTGTTGGGAGACTGTGCATAGTCATGAACAGATAAACAAAGCTCCAAATGGAATTTGCCACCTCATGTTTCTCAGTGTAGAGTTTTTCTTTGATGCATACTCAGAACTAGTGACCCTTCATGTGGTAGTTGACAAAGTGCAGACCGCTTCCAGCCACACTCATGCCAGCAGTGTCTTCCTGTTGAAAAGAGGACAGCTCCCTGAGGAAAGCAACCTTCATCAGTCCGTTGTCAAAACAAACATATTACTGTATCTAGAGATAGAATGAAGGGCAATGTTTCAACATCACAGCCAGCCATTATGAGACTGACAGATCCTGATGAATAAAGATTGGTGAGGATCTTCTGTGACTAGTATGGCTGTGGCTACGTGGGGGAGCAGCTGCACAAGATAAAAATACCACCACAAAGCCTGCACAAGCACAAAATAGCACCGTCATTGTCCTATTAGCATGCATGACAAATACACATACAGTGTAGTACTAGATAAATAAATATGTCATGGCGTTTTGAGAAATACACATTCACTTTCTTGGCCAGAGTGTGATGAGAATAATGATACCACTCATGTGTGCAGTAAATATGAAGCTAACACCAGGAGACAGTTGTATATACCCCACCCAAGACACAAAATAATAATGAATGTAAAGCTAGACCAGGAATTTAGCTTCTAAATCTAACAAAATCTGCCTATAGTACCAGCACCTCTATGTGTAGTTTTTAGACATTAAACAAAATATAACGTGTCAATTAGTGAGTTTCAGAGGTGCTGGTAGACAGATTTTGTTACCTTCAGTAGTCTTTGTGCTAAGCTAACCGGTGGCTAGCTTCATATTTAGCGTACAGACAGGAGAGTGGTATTGCTCTTCTCAACTAACTCTAGGCACGAAAGTGAATACTGGCGTTGTGTCAAAGTCCGTTCCCCTGTGAATATGTGTTTCCCCTTACCTAAATCTAAACCAAACCGCATCTATCACACCAACCAATTAATAATTACATTTCTGCTATGCCTAACCCAAGCCCTAACCTCAACTACGGAGGGCCGGAGCTACGGAAAAACACCATTAGTGAAGGAAACACTATTCGAAGTGGTAACAGACTTGGACCTGTTAGAATATTACCTTAAATGTAGAACTATTCTTCTAAGTATCTGCATTTTGGCTTTGTATCTGACATGCAGTATATAAAAACCATGGAGATTGGTAGATCAAATATGAAATAAGAAAAACATGCTATAGCAGCAACAGCACAGATGTAATTTATTAAATAAATCATGGATGCATTCCATTTAGGTGTACCAATTCCAGAGTCCTGGTATTGTGCATGTTTACTCAATGGAATGGTTTTTGTGACATACTTAAACTGAGTCATAATCAATTATATTAGTTACACCTGTGATGTTACTGCTATGAGAAGACAATGCGAGAAAGAGCAAGTTTAAGCGAGTTATAGATTATAGTTAATATTCATTTTACAAAGGCATACGAGATGTCTCCTTGCAGAATTGGTGCACCACAATACATTCTTTTAGTTCTAACTCTTAAAAGTGAATGTATATCTTTCAGATTAGTGCCACATTTAGGTAAAAGTATTTTGTCTGTGTCCTTATAGGCAAACATGAGGAAAGGAAGGACGAGCATGGTTTTGTGTCCAGAACCTTCACCAGGAAATACACGTAAGTAGCTGAATGTTTTAAAGTTCATTATCAGAGAATAAGCTTGTGGAATAAAATCACTTTTTATACGTTTGTAGGCCAGTTGATTAAAGGAAGCCACTGTCCATGCAACATGTCGACATCTTGCTTCAAAACTACCAGATTTCTCATTAAAAATGGGTTTGTTGTGGCTGCTTTGCAGTTCATTTTCACGGAGGAAATGCATTTTTTAGGCTGGGTCCAGATTGCTGTGATTATCTTATGATGTTTTCGCTACTGTGAGTCTCTTTAGTTTTGGTTTGGTCCAGCCTATAGAGGGCTGGCTGCTCCTGATCGCTGAATTTCATGCTCTGAAAAGCAGCAGCAGCAGCAGCAGTAGTTTCCACCTCCTAGCGATCATCCCATCTCTGGCTTAGTTTATAGCTTCATAGGACTCTGCTGCCATCCAGGGGCCACAACACACACTGAGTAGACAAACTGAGCTGAGCTGGTCTTGGATCTGCTTTTACCCAAGAGTGACTCAGGCATTCATGTTTTAGTCAGTTGTTGTTTAAGTAGTGGCAAACTGGAGCTCTTTGTAGATTTACTGGAGTTATTTCTTAGACGTTTAAACTAATTGTGTTTTATTGCCACCGCTTCAGCCTCCCCTCCACAGCCAACGTTGAGAAGGTGTCCTCCACCCTGTCTCCTGAGGGGCTGCTGACCGTGGAGGCTCCTTTGATCAGACCGGCCATTGAGTGCTCAGAGACCACGATACCTGTCAACGTGGACAACAAAGGTGGCGTGGTGAAGAAGTAGGAAGAAAAGCAGCGCGGTGTCTCCCCCCCCCCGCCCCCCCCCCCCCCACACACACACACACACACACACACACACACACATATTCAACTACGCACTTTATGCCTACAAACTGCTTCTAGAAAGATGAAGAAGCAGCTGATCGCTCTTCCTAAAGCAGGCTGGTTCACATGCCAAAGAGAGGAAAGCAAGGGATTGCCCTTGCTCTTCTCTTTCCCCCTCCATCTCTGGTAATGAGCCAACCCCAGCTGAGTGCACTGTGTAAACACATCTGCAGTAGTGCCATATGCCTGCTCTTTCTGCCATAATTACACTCTTCATTTGAATGTAGAAAATCTGAGCTTAGCCCCGCTCACAGCTTTCTTTCTCTCTCTCTCTCTCCCTCACTAACACAAACATACACCTTTCTCATTTCTATTCATGCAGCCTGTACTGACACCCTAAAGGCAACAGTAAAGCGGACTGTAATAGCAGGGAAATTAAAGAACAAAGGTCCAAGGAGAGAATGTAAGCGTAAACACTGTGGGACTGGACTGGAAATAGACTGGTTGTATCTGTTGTAGCTATTCAGTCATGCAAATACAGAATAAAGAACAAACAACAGATTCAGTCTCTTCTTTTTTTGAAGTAACAAACTGTTTATATGCATGCTGGTGCCATGATCATGGAAGTGGCATCCTGAAGCAGCTACTGTACTGTGAGCTGCGTGTGTTCCAAGTCTGGAAACAGGAAGATAATAAGTAAATGGAAATGCTAAGCATCTTAAAGGCAGGGTTGGTAACTCTTTCCAATATACACTTTTTCATATATAGTTTGAAATGGTCTTTACACCGCAGCAATAAATAACTTATAGGCTCTAAATGAGGAGCGAAAAAGATCTGTCATCTGTAGCTGCTGTAATCCTGTAAAAACACCCACCAATCACTGCCTCGCGGTCTGCTTTGAAAGAACCAATGAAATGCCTCCTTGTCCCGCTGCGCATACTCTACCCCTCCCGTGTACGAGCCTAAGCTCAATGTGCGTCATTGCCGCCGGAGTTACTGCAAATCTACAGGAGAATGGAGTAGTCATGTTTGTTTTAAACATTCGGTATGTTAATATTAGGTGTTTGCTTACCGGAGAATGAAACATGAAGTGAAATTGCAGTCCTCTCTCAGCTCTGTTCTGAAGCAGCGACACGACACTCATGCATGTATGTGTGTCGGTTGGAGTCCTGAGGAGATGCTACTATTAAATCTTGCTAGCTTTTCGACATTACCAACATTACCAACCCTGCCTTTAGTGTTCTGGTATCTCATGCTAAATTATTCATCTGATGGTCATCTATGCAGAATTGTAGTCGTGTTTAAAAGATTTCTTAAACAAAGTGTCCTTTAATTACAGCGCCCCGGTCAGGCCAACCAGTATGATATTAACAGTAAAAAAGAGTTCATATCATAATATTAATTACATGCCAACCATAACATTGAATTAAATTCATTAGACAGGACTCATTCAGTGCAGAAAGGATGTACAGTGTCATTCTGACACTGACATGGCCCCTGATCTGTGGTCTACTGGGCCGGGTTTGTAATTTATGAAGTGGAGGAAAAACTGATAAGGCAGTTGATATATGAGATGGGTGTCATATGTACAGAGATATAGAGCCATTGCTGCTTACAGTGTATCTGCACTGGAATGTGTCCTAACCCCCAAAATTACATAATTCTATCATACAGAATGTCTCTGATGAATTATTCATGCCCAGATAGATAAGCCTACATAATTGATGGAGATTTGCTCTCTACTCTTGACTGAGCAGGGTCATTTCAAACAATTGCACCATGGATGTTAGAGGAGGAATAGTCTCGCATTGCCAGATCTATCTCTACAGCGCTGTGGAGTAAGGTCTGGCTACACCACACATACATTCTGGGATAGGAGAAAAAAATGCTCTGGGTTGTTTGCATTTCTTTAAACCAATCACAGTGGTCTTGGGCAGCGCTAAGCTCCTGACGCAGCAATAGTGACTCTGCAAAATAGTTTCAGGAAGGAACTTGTTTTGATGGAACATTTGCAACCTGCAAAAGAAAACGCCACATACAATATTAAAGAAGTTAGCTGTTCACATAATACAGTAATGTTAGCTATTTAAATTAGCTGATACATGGTTACACATAATTTGCAATTCATGGTGATATGAGACAGTGAAGGGCAAGCACTCTTTACATTTAAGAAGCTGGAGCTAAAACCAAAAGTGCTTATTTTACAAGATGAAATTAAAGAATTAATTTAGTCATCAGAATTGTCATCTATCAGTGATTGATTGTTCTATGAATTGTGACAGCAGATGATACTTACATATAAAATTCGCATTTCTGATCAACTTGTACTTTCATGTCAGAACTAAAAAGCATAGAAAAGCATATATTTGACAGCACAGTATTGAGAGGTCTCAACACATTCTCTATTGTAGCATATCAACTGCACAGACTGTAAGTCATGATAAAGGCTATTTATACAGTATATAATTTACATATGGGTAAACCACTTAAAATGTGGTATACCTTCTCCTATATTGGCTTAAAGTAAAATAGCACAACTGGTACAGATATGAATGTACAGTATCTGCTGCTCATACACTGAAGCATTACTGACACTCTACAGGAACTCTGGTTTTTATCACTGCCATGATGCCTTAACAGGAGTTACATAACTCAAAATGGTATATGCACAGATTCAATTCTTATGCCCCTTATCATTTGATTTCCATGTGATTCAATCAGACACTAAAGAAACAGATTTGGATTCATGTTCTAATCTGAACCGTACAAATTCTAACGTTGTTATTTCACCAGAGAAAACATGCCATGAGGTAAGTTATTTGTGTTCATCAAAGGAGACACACTTAAGACCGGAAAAGAAATGTGTCCTGCATTGTGGGTTTTTATGACATCCTGCACATTTCCACATGGTTAGGATGTGGACAAATATAGGTAAGAAAACACACATGGTAAGGATGTTAGTAGAGGAACTAGGCCAGGGGCAGCCACTGGAAATGACATTACCAAACCATATATGAGCTGGGCCCTGTTGCAATCAATACACTGTACAGCTGCATGTATGAAGCTAAGGCTACGTGATTTTCTTCTTAATGCTAAACTCATTCCAGTGACTCATCAGTAAGTGCAGAATTGAAATGAAAGATGTAGCACCACAACTGGTGACTGGTGTTCTGAATGGCTGGTGCTTTTCATCACTTCTTTTTCTTCCTCCCTGTCAACTTCCAGTCATCCATGTTGCGTGCCAGCCCAGTAATGCACATACTAACTCTACTCTTGACTCCAAAGCTGCAGGGGAGATCTATTTATAGAGTGCTCTGCTATGCACTGAGCCTCCAGCATGTTGTATAGTTACAAAGGGTAGATAGCGGACATGAGCTGGTGCCCGCCATCCCCCCCTCCCCCACCCCATAGTCCCAGACCTGTAGTGACTAATAGGCTGCTTATCAGCTACCATTAGCTTGATCTCAGACATTTCTATTTCATTGTATGATACACACAAAATGTGTGTGAGACTTTTAAACATATGCCAAAACAGATGCCCATTAGCTGAAGATCATATTTGATATATAAGCATTTATACTGTATGTACTGTAGCTATGCTGGGCTATACTGTATGTATTTAGTACTCATATCTGCTACACAGTGAGCTCAGTGGAATTCTGCCATTCATAGAAGCCAGGCAGCCACTGCCCTGAGACGAGGCGGCACTTTTCCTCTTCCATGAGTCACCATTTCCTTCCAGTTTAATGCAGGCCTAAATTATTCATGCCAATCCCCATCAATTTCAGGAGCCAGCCAGTCCTCGAACCAGGGAAGTGGCTCGTGTGAAGCGCTGTGAGCTACCAGGCTGCTGATTGGACCCCTCTCAGATCTCTACATCCTCCCTGCACTCAGGCTGACAGTTTGAAGAGAGCCAGCTTTTTCCTAAGAGGTTCTCAAGTGATCTTGAAGTGTGGCGGGGACGGATAATTGAAGGGGAAAATCAGCAAATATGAAAATTAATAAATTCATTTGAATACAGTGGATATTTTCTGCAGGCAACACATGTTAATAGGGCAGGATAGCTACTCCTGTGTTCACTTCAGGAATAAAAAAAGCTCATTTAGGATGTTTTTCTGACTATGAGTGCATTGTTTTTTCTACAACATAAATATTAGTCAGCTTTCTTTTTTTTTTTTAGATTATTTTTGGGGCTTTTCCCTTTACTAGACAGTGGATAGATATGAAAGGGGGAGAGAGAGAGATGGGGAATGACACGTGGGAAAAGGGCAGCAGGTCAGATTTGAACCCTGTGCCGCTGCAGGACTCAGCAAACATGGGGGAAACACTCTTACTGGGTGAGCTAGAGGCCGCCCCATCAGCTTTCATTTTGTACAGTCAATCATTACTGCTACAGAATATGCATGATCTTTTTTTTTTTTTTTGTTAACAGGCCTTTTTTCACAGCGGCCATTTTCTCTTGTCATAGTAGGAAAAGCACAGGTGTTAGTGATGAACACTAACGATGTGTCACAGTAAGTTGTGGCAGTGAGTCAGCATGCACAGACCCTGAAACCAAGACAGCCACCATTAAAGGTAGTATTTATGTTATATGTCCTTTTCCTACTTTGACAATTTTAAAATGTCTCCTGTGAAAAACAAAAAACAAAACTTGAGTTAATATCTTCTTTTAGGACAAAGGCATTCACTTAGATGATCTGTAATATTATGACAGTTTCCTTAGCTTAACTGTTGATGGTATCTTCAAAGGTAGTGTGGCAAGATGTCATGTTTTTTTGGGGCTGATCCTATTTGTATTTATGTGGAACTTGTTTTAGTTTTTGAGTTGGCTCGGTTTACAGAATTCCTCATGTAAAACCTGTGCACATTTTCTATTTCCTTTTACTGTTGAAACAAACAAACTGCAAACTTTGACAGATGTGAGGTATATTAAGTAATTGGATAATAAAGCTGCGTTTTGGAATTGCACCAAGATCCCTGCTGTTAGAAAAAAAAACACTGCTCGCTCTGTTTACATTGTGATTTCCTGGACTGAAATCATATTTTACCAACTGCAATAAAAAAATAAAAAAAAATAAAAAAAATAAGAGGAAGCCTGCCCTGTAGACAGTGTATGTCACTTAAACTTAACACAGAAGTGTTCATTGCTGATGTTGATAACTGATAGTGATGGCAACTTAATAAAAGGTCAGAGAGGTATTTAGACTATGTTATACTCACATTGTGAAGCTAACTTCTTTTTTTTTTTTTTTAAATAAGTGGTAAAAAATTGTTTCCCATCTTTTATAATTCCCACTACTGTAATGTTGCTACAGTTAAGTATGAATATGGAGCAAAGTCTATCATTAATAAAAGTTAAACAACAGTAACAGCTGGGGATCAGAGCAGGTTACACTCTAGGGTGTGGCAGCAATAAATCATCCTCACCAAGATTAATTTCACTATGGTACAAGGTCAACACAAACCAGCCCAACCAATTATTCATGTGTATTAGCAAGGCATTTCATCCAAAAAACAGATATATTGCACTGTAAATTTGACTAGCTGGTTAAGCATTTCATTGTGTGAACAAGACTGCAATGGACCTTTTTCACAGTAGACATTTTTGACTTTTGAAAAGCACAGCTGAAACTGATAACCTTAACAATGGCTCAATTCCATCAAGTGTCCCAGTAAGCTATATCAGTGAGTCAGCATGCACAATACCAGGGCCTCTCCTAAGTGGAATGCAGCCATCATTAATAAACCTGTGCTTTTCCTACTATGACATGTCAACATGTCTGCTGTGAAAAAGGTCTATAAAGAGAAGGGACCTTATTATCTTAAATTATCTTATCTTAACTGTCCTTTTAATGACATTCAATGTTCCAAATCTAATGACCATCTTTAAAGCAAACTCTAATGGCATGTCTAACTGGGCCACTGCAGACTCATGAAACACTTACATTTCATGTTTGATCATAAAAAATGAACTAGATCCACAAAAGGTCTGATATCTGTGGTGAATGTGTGGACTGAGCACTGCTCTGAGCAGAGCAGGTGGTGTGCTTTTTTTCTCCTTAGCAACAGCTTAGGATTGGCTGGTGACAACAACCTTAGACAAGGGGGGCGTCCAATCACATGTGAGAGTGTTGATTGCCTTTCAGCCAATAAGCACTCACCAGCTGTACAATAATTAGTTCGCCCTCAGTGATTGAAGATGTACATTAGTCCAATTGTAGCTCTTGATTGACATCAATTTTCAGCATTCAGTCTTCATTTCAGTTAACTTACCTGCATGGGAATTTCAATATTTAATACCAAAGTAAGTAATGACAATGTTAAGAACAATTTAATTGTCTTCACCTGTTCTTGGTCCAGTTGGATGGTAGTAAGGCTGTGCTTGTGTTTTATGAAAAATGCACCAGTGTGATGGACTGAGTCATGAATTTATTACGTTGCTCAGGCATTTGTTTCAGCTTGACATTAGTTTTTTACAACTGCTTACACACACAATCTTTTCATGACGGTTTTTGAAACCTCTCACTCAAAGTGCAAAACTACACAGCAAATCTCCAAAACCAGAAGCTATTTCTCAGCCTTTCACTCAGTTTTCAATTGCATAAAACACTTTTTTCAGAACATTACAAACATTTCTCTACCTAAGACACTCACATCTAACAGGAAGTGACTTGCTTTCCTTTTCTAAACACAACCAAAAAAAAATGCTACACTTATTTACCAGGGCACACATACACTCCTCACATTTGCAAACATATTAGGTCATAACTGAACACTAACCAATCACTGCTTTAGTATAGGCCTATACACAGGTCAAAGGTCAGATTACCTGTTTTGAACAATGGATGCCAACAATAGACAGAGAGTAAGGGGAGGAGGAGGGAGAGACAGGGGATGAAGAGGAGGAGGACGAGGAGGACGAGGAGGAGGAGGAGGAGGAGGAGGAGGAAGAGGAGGAGGAAGAAGGAGAGCCATCTCAGATGAGATCAGGGCCACACTTATTCATCATGTGATCAACCACGGATTGACCGATGAGAGAAGCCCATCTTGAGTAGCTTTACAGTGGTGTCCATACTGCATGCAACTATCTAATGACTATTTCAGCATTACTAATCAGTCAGACTTTGTTTTGCACAAAGTGCATACAATCCCCCCCCCGTCCTGACACACAAGCACGCAAAAACACACACACAAACACACACATATTCTTTATTCTAAAAATTGTGTTCTTGTTTCATACTACTGTAGACAACACTGTGCTACTCTTACAAACGTAATGTTTTGCCAAATCAATATTTTCTGTTTTACTGTAACATTACATTACACTTTTCAACCACTTTCAGAAGATGACTTTCTCTCGAGAACATTGTAAATGTTTGAGATGTGTTTATGGTATTTTGAATTCAGTGTTTGATTTTGAAGGAGATGTGAGGCATTTAGCATTTTGTGTGTGCAGTTTTGGGAATTGTGTGTAGAGTTTTGAAAAAAGGAGACATAGTTTTGAAAACGTGTGTAAGCAGTTGGAAAAAACTAACAATTCCATAGTAAGATAATGAGGACACCATCTCTTCAATTCTCAGAGATGATCTGCATTTTGGACTAAAACTAAACTGTCCATGTTGCATATTCCTTAATGATGCAACAAGTAACCAAGCTTGTTTTGCGTGTAGCCTACGTGTACTTGCAATTTCATTCTTACAAGTACTTTTTATCATAAGTAGGCCTATTGTAAGCTATGTTTCAAGTCGCATCCGTTACAGAAAATTTAAGTTAAATTAAAGTTGAATGAAAGTCCTGATAAACTGTGTGAGAATGAAACGGATCAAAGGAGATAAATCAGATGTGTCTGTTCACCTGCTGCAACCGCAGGAGGGAAGAGCTCCGCTGACACTTCGGAAAACAGACTACATGTTGGAAATGTTGTGGGGGGGTGAACAGCGGTTGCACCCGGGCTCGGCCTAGCACTTAGTGAATGTGACAAAAAAATGCACAACAATGCAATCGAATAAAGGATCACGTCCTTATGGGTTATGGTTAGCATTATTGTACCTCAGCATAGTTTAAAAAAAAAGGTTGTCTCTATCTTAATCACTAATTTAATGCACCACCTCAGGCTCAGTGACCCAAATTAACACCCACGATGTTGCATGCCGGGTCTGGCTAAAAGCTAACATGCCAAAACGCTCATGTTGGATCCTCCAGCAGTGACTTCTGCATCCACTGCAGAAATTAACCATATCTGCTGCTGCTGCTGCTGCTGCTGTTGTTTTTTTGTGATGATGATCCCTGATGTGACTGCAGAGCCTCTTTCAGCTCAAAACTTTTTATTTTAAAGAGTGCAGTGAGACGAAGAGGCTGAGTGGACTAGTTACACTGGAACCAGAGAGGCTGAGTGGACTGGATATACTGGGACCAGAGAGGCTGAGTGGACTGGTTACACTGGGACCAGAGAGGCTGAGTGGACTGGTTACACTGGGACCAGAGAGGCTGAGTGGACTGGTTACACTGGGACCAGAGAGGCTGAGTGGACTGGTTTGCTTTACGAATGAACAAGCTGAGAAGCTGAACTGCAGACTGAGGAGGACTCATGGTGCACAAGACTCACAGAATGCTGTTAAGACAGGTGAGTTCACACTCACTGAACACTCTCTGCAGATGAGCACATCAGCAACCACTAGGTTGCCTAGTAACGTGTGTGTGTGTGTGTGTGTGTGTGTGTGTGTGTGTGTGTGTGTGTGTGTGTGTGTGTGTGTGTGTGTGTGTGTGTGTGTGTTGTGTAAAAAAAAAACAAAAAAAAAAAAAAAAAAAAAAAACTATACAGTCTCCCTTTTTGGTTAAACATGTGTTTGTGGAGTTTATCATGTTTATACATCTCTGTTGCTTTGGTGATGTTTTATTCTGCTGTTGATTCTATGAGAAGTTTCAGGTTATTTAATATGCATGGCTTAATAATGCTTGTTGCACCCGCCGTGGTTTCTGTTGACTTTATTATTTATGATTGACTTTTTATTATTTTATTTATTGTCATTTTAGTTGAAGTCAAACGTTTTGTCTCTTTTCTGGTTCTTGTGAGGCTACACAGAGGAAGGCAGTTGTATATTTATAATTGAGTTGTATGCAACGACTGCAAAGTGATGTCTATAGAAAAGGTATGAATTATAGTATTTTCAATGTATGCTATTCTACACTTCTACTCCACTACATGTATTTAACAGCTATAGTTACTTGTTACTTTGATTTAAAGCTATAGTGCGTAGTTTCTGTCTCCCCCATGAGGAATTCTAAGTAATGACAACAGAACTGTCGGCGCGTGTACGTGATACAAGCCTTCTGTGATCCGCAGTTGGTAGTAGCCAAGGAGGACACGGAGGATTTAAAAAAAACATGGACTCTTCAGAAGAGGTCATTATCTTCACTCGAATTTCTGCGCACTAAAGTCACCGGATGCCACAATCTTGTGAACATATAAATACAGAGAGTTGTGTGGAGATGATAGTCTTAATTAGCTTTGTAGCAACTCATTTGGCAATGGCTTGAATGTAACAGACGTTCATTAATATCAAAACGTTACGCACTAAAGCTTAAACATGCTAATCATTTAATCGACTCATAAAAATATGATGCGTTATGACAGATTAAAGGCCTAACAAGGTTATTGTGGCTGATCAGAGCGGGTCAGTTTGGAGTGAAAGCTGTGCTGGGATTTAATGTAGAAGACTTCAGCAAAACTGCATGCACTAATAAGAATGATAAAGTTGTAACTTGTCCCACAACGAAACTTAACAGGAGAGTGATGATGTCACACAAGCCCAGTGTGTGCACACCCCACACAGTCCTGCGAAATCAGGAGGAAAAAAACCCCCAATACCTGTGATGGACCATGGACCATAGAGTAGATACATTTGCAGTTTGCAGTGCTTTACCCGTTAATATCTTCTAGGGATGTAACGATGCATCGTCAATCGATTAAAAATCCATTCCTAATGTGTAAAGATTACAACCGCTGGAGATAAAAAAAAAAATAATTCAAACTAGGGTGTGATCTACTTTTGATTTCACTTCGGACATCACTGTGTTCTAAGTTATTTATTTGAAAATATTTTTTTCCTATTAGTTTAGTTATATTTTGATGTTGGATTTGTTTTAGAAATCTAATTATTAATTCATTTTTATTTTTTTTTAAGACTTTCAGTTGCACTTTAGATAAGGAGTAGTTAGTTGTTTTGCACAGTTTATATAAACAAAAGGAATATTTTATTTTCCTGCAGTTTATTCTGTAAAAAAGAATCGTGAGAAAATCGTACCGTGAACCTTAAATCATGAATCGCATCAAATGGCAACTTGAGTGTATCGTTACAGCCGTAGTACAGTTTTAGTATTTTAATCATCACTGTTTGACTATGTTAGTGTCAATGGACTAACACATGAAAGACCATGCATGCTGCAGAACTCCCATTGTGTCCACTGTTAACACACTCACTACCGCTGTCAAATATCCCAAACACATATGTTTTCTTCCTGTTTGCCACCCTTACCAAGAACTGCATGTGACCATAGCGATGTCCGTAACAGATCAATTTATTGTCAACAATCACTGTTTTGGTATAGCGTACTTCAGCAAATGGCGTAAAGAAAACACAGATTAAAATAAGGTCTAGCTAACAATCGCAATAAAAAGAAATAAATAGAAAATAATCTGATTTTTAAGGTCTAGTAATTCCATGTTCATATGAATACATAACATCTACCGTATAAGTTAATCAATTGAAGCTACTGTATAAATACATCACCAGCATGCACAATATTGTATTATGGAGAATATTGGAGCAGTTATCATCTTACACTGAAGAAACAGTATAATAGGCAAGTGCATTTCTTGACCAGGAAGAAACTGAAGACAAATTAAATCCACAAACCTCAAATCTGCTTTTAGAGCTTCCACTTAACATTGCATGTGCTCTGTCCACAAATTCTACTTGGTTCATTGGTCAAGTCTGTGGTTCCAGGCGCCGTTTCAGAGATCCTACTAGATTGTTATGAAGATGGCATAACTGGACAATAAGGGTGGGCTCATGATCATGTTCAATCACCACATTCAAAAACAATAAAAACAATAAAAATCCATTTATTTATTTTGCTATCTGGATTTCTGTGAATCAAATCGTTTCCTACAAGGAGCCAATAGAAGTTGTTATAGTAACGACAATACTGACGATAAGAATTAGGTGTCCAAAAACAGTTAATTTATTTAATAAAGCACATCAGCACATGAGAGGGACAAGCTGCACTAAGTTTTACTTTTATGAATTTGTATTTTTAGTTACAGTATGACTGTGTGACTGAGCTGGACACATAACCTGACACAAAGCAAACAAAAACATATATATTTTTTTATTGTTATCTTCAATAACAGAGACAACCTGCTTTTCACTCGACGATCATAGTGTGGTGCAACTAAAGATGTCGGTACGTTTTGAAGTTACGCGATGAAGTTCGACACCCCTTAATTAAAAGCCCGTCTTCATATCTGTAACCCTGTCTGCTCTCTCACTCGCTCTCTCATTTGTCCTTCTCTCTCTCTCACTCTCTCTCTCTCTCTCTCTCTCTCTCGCTAAGCAAGGCCATGACATTCAAGGTTACTTTAATTTTCTGGCTGCTCAAGCATCGAAACTCAATTTCTGAATGCTCCTCCCCTCGCGATATACAATAAGACAGCTCAGCTTCGTTTGCGCGATAAGACCAGTCTCTGCCAACGTGAAGGTACCATTACCCAATAGTCACACTGTGATGCATGACATACTGTACCTCTTGCTTCTAAAGTTGTATTTTGGCAAATGCTGCAGAGGCTACGAAGGAGGGGGTTTCATTCTTTTATTTTATTTTTTAATCGTAAGTTATTTCTCAAACTAAAATTGTCTTCCCTCCTTCAACTTTTTTTTCACTTTTAATTTGTTGAAAAATAAAGAACAGCAGCCACATCAGTACCGTTGGCTAAATTGGCCGCCGATGTTCCACCGCCCCTCCCCCTCCACGTTTTTTTTTATTTTTTTATTTCTAAGAACTTTTTAAACCTAGTATTTTTTTTGTCATCATTTGTGAGCGAGCGTGTTGTGTTGTTTTTGGCAGAATGAGGTTTTGGGACTCTTATTTTTAATTGTTGCCCTCGCCTCCCTCGTCGTCCTGCTGGTCGCTCGTCCACAGCGTCAAGTTGTCTCGTAGCAGCTGCATGATCAGAGTGGAGTCTTTGTAGGAGTCCTCGTTCAGGGTGTCCAGCTCGGCGATGGCGTCGTCGAAGGCGGTCTTAGCCAGGTGGCATGCCTGCTCCGGGGCATTCTGGATCTCATAGTAGAAGACGGAGTAGTTGAGAGCCAGGCCCAGGCGGATGGGGTGGGTGGGCTGCATGTGCTCCTTGCTGATCTCATGGGCCTCGCTGTAGGACTTCTCGGAGGACTCCACCACCGCCGCTCTCTTCTCCCCCGTGGCCACCTCGGCCAGGTAGCGGTAGTAGTCGCCCTTCATCTTCAGGTAGAAGACTTTGCTCTCGTGCTGCGTCTCGTTGCAGTTCTTGATCAGGAAGTTGTCGAGGAGGTTGAGCACGTCCTGGCAGACGGCCTCCAGCTCCTTCTCGATCTTTTCCCGGTAGGCCCGCACCATCTCGATCTTCTTCTCGTTGCCGTCGGCCGATGTCTTCTGCTCGATGCTGGAGATGACGCGCCAGGACGAACGCCTCGCCCCAACCACGTTCTTGTAAGCCACGGAGAGCAGGTTCCTCTCCTCATTGGATAGCGCTTCGTTCAGCTCTGTGACCTGAAGAGAACAAGAAAGGAAGAAAAATGTACAGTCATTAGCATTGTATTTTTTTGTTATCTCAATTGTCTTATTTATGTCGAATATGTGGACATATGTCTCAATAACATTTAACAGTTGACAATTGGACAAAACGAATGCAACATGTGTGACCATTGACGCACACAAAAACAATTCTGAAAACTGTCACAGATGCCTCCAGACAAACTGTACAACACCCCAAGGCAACAGTCACTGCAGGGTAAACCACGCCTCCAGCTCACTGACATCATCCTCTTAGGTGACTCCTGATTGGCTGTGCGCAGCTCTGAAAGCTGGTTTTGTTTTGTCTGGACAGGCCTGTGTCTGGCTGGAGGATTTAATCCTTTATACCCCACTGGGACTGTGCAGCAGCGGCATCTTTACAGACCTTTTCGGAGTATAAAGCCTGTTGTTACTTTCTTTTTTTTGTACAGAATTCAGTTCCATGAGCATAGCAAAGTAGGGGGCCCCAGCCAATCCCGTGGAACAGCTCTTCACAATGCCCTTACTGAACTCCATGTCGGTCAACATAAATCTACATTCTGGGTAAAAAACTAAGGGGATTATGGTGATACTCTCCTTGTTCCCTAGTGTCAGCATAAACGTATGGGTGCATATGTGTTATGTATATTTAGTCTATCTATTTTTTAATAGGGCCAGACTTTCTATGTTTAAAACCGTAAATTCTGCTTTTTATTCAGTTGTTTTACTGTGAGCATGAGTTCAGTAAACTCAAACTCGTGTTTCAATTGGGAAAGAAATTAAATTGGCTTCTTTTTTAAGATGTCTTGCTTTTACTATGATGCCCTAGAAAAAAAATTGAATAATAAAGAGACTTCTCTCTGTTAGAAAACTTTTTAAAAATCCATAGCTGTATTGGTAACGGGTACATTCATTCAGCATTTATAAACTCAGCAATATTTGCTTTGATTTAATCCTAATTCAGTTTCTAGGCATTGAGGCACTGTCCCTTAACAACAACAAAAGAAATGTTCACCTTTTAGAGTAAACAAGACTAAGAGTATACAGCCATGCTAACCGTTCCATGCTAGCAGTACTTAGGAACAGTCTCTAGGATCAGGATGCTACCATGTCACCATTGAGAATGCTAACTTGCTCATGTTTGGCAAGTATAAAGTTTACCATGTTCACCATCTAAGCTTAGTGAGATGCAGCACTGTCACGATGAGCTAACAGCTGTGTCACTCTGATTTGGTTAGCCTCCAATAACACACAGTAGCTGCTAATCCCTGTTCCAGTTGTTAGTACAGTCTCTATTGATACAAATGTATGACTAACCATGTGTTCATCTGATGAACTCATTTTCAGCATACATACATCCTTACATACAACTACACCCCCAGATTACTGTAAGAGGGAGGGGGGTGGAGGGCAAAAAGCAATCAGTGATGCAATCTCCTGTTTCTATGGCGACTGCAAAATCTGCATTGTTTGTGGAAGCCATTGTATCTCTGCTGGAGACGCTGGCCACAAGCTGCTAATGGCAAGGATACTGACATGGCTGTAGTGTGGAGAACGCTGCAGCACTGTGGGAGTAAGCAGCGTGGATAAGTGCAAGTAAGCCATTTCATATCTAACACGTTTCAGCCAACTCTGGCAGTCATCCTAAGCAATGTCATTTCCATGGCTCTGTACAGGACACAAATGATTTGAAAGCTATACAAGGAACCACAAGAAAACCACAAGAAAATGTTGCTTTGCATGCCGGGCCTGAGGATGGTGATGTTAGTCGGTTGGTCTGTCCGCCAAATGTATTGAGCACATTCATGTTGCCCAGACAATGAGCCATTTACATTTTTGAACAGTCCATGAGCTTTCCTCATTTCCATCAGGTCAAATTGTCAACTCTGTAGCTTTAGCTACATATGAAACAGTTATGTACAGACATTCATGGTCCCCAGAGGATGAATCCTATTGAACGAGGTGATTCCCTGACTTTTTTATTTTATTTTTTATTTTTATCAACATCAAGAGGTTGACATTTGTGAAATATATTGCTATCTACTGAATGGATTGCCCTAAGATTTGGTACGGATATTCAAGGGGAAGTTCAAATGATTTTGGTGATCCCTGACTTTCCTCTAGTGTCACCAATAGGTTGACATTTTTGATTCAGAGTGAAGTATCTTGACAACTATTGAATGGATTGCTGTGACATTAACTACAGATATTTGAGAGTCCCAAGAGGTGATTGTGAGCACTGTCGTACCAAAGTACAATCTCACAGAGCTGCTAGCATGGCTTTAGACTCTCTAGTCATGGTCACAAGAGGATGAACCCTACTGATTCTGGGATTTGTTGTAAGCCAAAAGTTGAACATGTCTCAAAATCTGAAAGGCAGATTACCATGACATTTACTAAAAACCACCAACATCCCACAGTATCTCTGCCTATTTCAGGCATTGCATTACATTTTTCCTCTGGTGTCATCCTAACACCAAATCATCAACTTGGTCCAAAACTAGTGGGTAGGGCTGGGCGATATGGCCTAAAAATAAAATCCCCGATTTTTTTTTCCAAAAAAAAATCCGATTTAAGATTTAAATTGATTTTTTTTCTCCCTCTACTTAAAATCAAATCTGCAGATGACAAAGAAAATGTTCAAAACAAGTTTTATTTAGTTTTGACTCATACACACACGCACACACATGGGGCATGTATACCATTATGATTATTCATGCCAATTTTGTGGAAATATAAATTGGTTTGAGTTTTTTTTTTTTTTGGGGGGGGCTATATATTCAACAACAACAAAACGGATGCGTGAGATAAAGCTGTTTTCACACATACAGGTAATTCACTTCTCGTTCCTCGCTAAAAGTTAAAATCATTTTAACGTTATTGGCTAACCCTTGCCCCTATAATTGAATGTAGCATGCCTGTAGCAAGCTCCTTCGTAGCGATAAAAACAAACGTCGGCGGGCTGCGTCCAGTGCTGCGATTTACAGTTTAAGTTGTCGCTACAGACCTCCGTCACAGCTCGGTTGTATCAGCGGCATTTAGTAGATGTGTTGAGCCACAAAAGAGTTCCTCAACACCGCCTCTGGTGCCCCGCATGGTGCTCCTTTAGGTCAGCTGTAGTTGGTGGTTCAGTTATCCGAGAATAGGTGACTCTCAGCCGGGGACAGTGCACCGCGAGCGGCCGGTCATTTCGGCGGAGATTACAGATAAGTAAGTAATTAAACGACTGGTTAAGAAAATAATTAATGTTAGTCCCTGTCGCTGCAATGTTGTTTGTGTATCTCTATGGCAAACGCGCGGGGGGAGGGATGAGCCGTTCGGAGCTACGGGAGTCCAGAGGGGAGCGTCAGCGGATGTTAAGGAGAAAATCGATTTTTCATTTAAACAAATCCACGTTAACTACACATTCAAGTTAATCGATAAAATCAATTTATCGCCCAGCCCTACTAATGGGCAGACTGCCATGGAATTTAAAGTGGAAATTTTTGTTCACCACAGGAAACACACCTTTGTATTTGGATATCCCATCTTTAGCGATATCCCAACAATAAAACCACTGTGCTTTTCGTGCCTTATTTCCTAACGGTGCAGCTTCAAGAGTGCCACTAGACGTACTGCCAACTTGTGTGTGTGTGTGTGTGTGTGTGTTCACTAAGGACGTTGTAAAAATTTACAACTGGCATAAATAAAATGACCTCTGTACTAGTTAACTATGAAGACAATAAACTGACATCCGTTGCATAATGATCCCACTTACGAGCACAGGAGAAAGTCAGCCTGCCCCCCATTAGTCTTTGCTGAAGCACAGCCTTAGCTTTATACAGCTCTATGCATTAGCCCATTAAAATACAATTGGTGTAAACAAGTCTCTGACCTACAGTAAATTCAACCAACAGCGTAATGCTGAAGCAACACATAGGTCAGAAAAACAAGGCCTAAACAACACGTCTGTAAAAACATGCATGCCTTTGTTTCAGAAGGCTGCAGGGTGAGCAGAAAGCCCTGACGGAAGCTGTGGTGCGGGGATGACAATAGAGCTCTGTCTACCCATAAAGCTCATCAATCGTGCCTGCTCTCTCGTGACTCATCCTTGCACAGGGCAGTCAAACGTCCAAACAACTGTTAATGCAAACAAAGGCCAGGCAGGACAATCAATAACTTCCTCTTTGACAGTTCTTTGCATGACCATTAATATCCACCAGAGACACTGTAAGGGCCGCAGGGCTGGGAGAGTAAGAGGATATGTTGGGCATGAGTAGAGGCTGGGTTAGATCTCAATGCCCACCGCTTTGCATTTCTATTTAATGGATTTTTCAATTCACATAATATAGACTTGTCAGTCCCACAGCTACCAATTTTTCTTCCTGTTCCACGCTTTCCTTCTGTCTTTTCCTTGCTCACTTGCTCACTCCCTGGGCTCTCCTGACAACCCCCCCGCCGACCCTCTTTCAGGCAGCATCGCAAAAAGGCGCCTTGGACTACCTGGTGTCACTGGCGGTGTGAATAGGTCTGGAGCTTTGGTGAAGAAAAAGGGGGATGCAAGGCGGTGTATGTGTGTGTCTTAGTAATGGTGATGTAGTGGGAGCTTCGAGTAGTTCTTTGTTGCTACGCTACCACATGACAGTAGTTATTCTGTGAATACAGCTGATGGGCGTATCCAGTAAGGAAACACATAAAGGGTTGATCACCTAAAAGGAATGAGAGAGATGTGCAGACCTACGTAATTAGGCTACTGGACTGGTATGAAGAAGGTCAAACACTAGTTAATGCTAGCCTCTCTGTTAGTACTAGTTCTCTGCTGTCATTAAAGAAAACGTTAACACAAATGTGACCTAAAGTGACAGTAAAAGTTAGCCCTCATGCTCATGTGTCAAATATTACCAAGTAATGGCTTATTAAAATAAATCAAATGGGTGTACAGTACAGGACTCATGTTCAGCACACATTTTTTTGGGGCTTAGCTGTCGTTAAAGGCAGATACTGTATGTTCTGCCTTATTGGTCTTATAAGGGTTATAACGGCACCTCCTAGTTCGCTTCTATGATAACGAGGGATGCACCGAAACCAGATTTTTGGGGTTTGGCCAAATACTGAATCCACTGGTTAAGATTCTGCCGAAACCGAATACCGAATCCTACTCCCATCCTCAGTCCATTAACACCGTAAACACATTAATGAAGTAAACAACGTCCACAGCCTCTAAAATAGTTACATGTAACAACTTAATGTTGATTTCACATGCTCTTTTCACATCGTAGGAAAACACATCGCTATCACCAGATGATTTTCACAAACCAGTGTATGATGAAGGCATGTTGGGTGGGTGAAATTAGAAAGCTAACATTAGCTAATGAGCAGCAGCCGGTCGCTCTGCTCCCACTGTAGGGACACTGCCAAGAGAACAGCTGACAGCCCAGGAGAGGCACTGTCTGGTTAACACAAGTTTTTAGCTGTGACTGTCCTTCCTTTGCCGTACCTGGGGTTGCTGTGTTTTGGCTGCTGTCTGTAGATTCCTTCATGCACAACTCGTATTCTTTCGGTTGTTTCATGCGCAAATGTTTTAACAGCAGCGATATTGTGTATTGTTTAGGGTCCTTGCCGCTGCAGGACAGGTGGGTCCGGGTTGGGCGTGTGGCTTGGCTTGGGTCGCCTTCTTTTGGCTGGGGGTGCTGCTGGGCGGCGCTTTTTCTGCTCGCGAGTTCCATTTTCACTTTCTCACAGCCTACTGCATTGAACGGTCGACCTACATAAACACCTTCCCGTAATCAATGGCGGCGTCATTACATCGGCGCGCGTAGTGCAAGCATAGGGTTCGATGGAAAAAATTCTAAGGTTCGGCAGAAACTAAACCCCGTCAAAAAGCCCAATATTTGGCCGAATCCGAATCAAATCCTGGATTCAGTGCATTCCTAATGATAACACAAGAAAATGACAGATCTGACTGAGTATATAATAATGACACTGTTATTTACATGAATGGTGGCCTGCTATATAATTATTATTATTAATAATTTACATCAGGTGAATAAAAACAAATGATACCGATAGTTTTCTTCCGTTTTCAGATCAGTCTGGAAGCACTGCAGACTCATCACGTATTGACCAGTAGTGTTACTAACAATGACTGTGATTACTGTGTAATTGCATTACTAATGCTTGGTCATAGACTGGCTCAGG
Organism: Perca fluviatilis; assembly: GCF_010015445.1. Classification (NCBI taxonomy): domain Eukaryota; kingdom Metazoa; phylum Chordata; class Actinopteri; order Perciformes; family Percidae; genus Perca; species Perca fluviatilis. The sequence continues at coordinate 28,189,236 of NC_053127.1, read as the reverse complement.
GACGTTTCACACTTGTGTTTTTAGGGTTGGTCCATCTCCTAGCTATCCCCATCTTGTCAAAATCCCTCTTTTCATACTTTCCATGTCTGTAATAATCCTGTAAACTCCTTCAGGGCCATGAAATCCCACACAAATAACCCTTATAATGGTGCCAAAGCAATAAAGCAACAACTTCAACTATTCTTTTACAAACATAAAATGTTTCATGTGACATTTCACTCCATGAACTGAGAAGACAAAACACAATAAACATAAGAACCTAGCCAATATCAAAATAGGGAGTAGGGTTCACCTAATTTGGTTTCTCAGTTAATGTTTGTTTGTGCGTTTATGTTTGTGCGTCATGTAAGACCTATCTTGGGAGGTGGGTGATATGGGATTGGGGATGGTATGGGCGTGGGAAAAGGAATCTTTATTTTATTCTCATTTATGTTGTATTACTATTGTACAATGTTTAAAACTATTGTCCTTATTTCAAATAATAATAATAATAATAATAATAATAATAATAATAATACAACCGTGAACAAAATAGGGGGTAGGGCTGCACGATATTTTGTTTCGTCGTTCGTCTACATCGCGATGTGCTTATGCGAGATAGTGACATCATAGGACGTTGCGATGTTGACGCTACAACTTGATAGAAAAGTAAACGTTCAACGTTCTCCTTTTACATGATTGTTACCGGCAGACCCTTCCCTTTTAAGACCGGTAGCCATGTGGGCAACGTGTGCATGTGACGTAACGTTAGTCCGATGGAAAATGTTATGGGAAGTGAGGCTCTGTGTGTGTAGAAAAGTACCGTAAGCGGCAGCACATGCTTTTCTATGGGTAGTGAAGTTACAGTAGTTAGTTTTTTATGTTCGCTGCAAAGACAAACTAAATCACCTGATTAATGCAACTTAATCACGACATCTCCCGGCCTTTTCTTCACCACAGAAAGCTGCTACCAGCCAGGCTAAAGCTAATAAAGTTAGCCTAAAGAAACAAGGGGTCTGTCCCAACTAATGTTACGGTTCTGAGCAGCGACGCTGGAAACATAACACTAATCTACAACAGCAGTCTGTCTGATATAACAATTTACACTGATTTACGCTTGGATACACAGTTTATTGCTAGTGCGTGACATGCAGGCTCTGAATGCACAGCAAACAATCACAATCAATGGTGATAATTTTATCAAACAGAGGAAGCAACATGCATGTATTTATAATATCATTGACTTTATCCTTGATTGATAGTATTATATGAATACGTGTCATGTGAGTCAACCAGTGTATTTAACTACCCAATGCCCCTCTCCAAAATGCACTTAATGCACTCGACAAAGCCAACACATATGTTGTCACTGCCCATGACTTGTTTAAATTGGTTCCATACCTCCAACTTTACAAATATCTTGTTTTTGCCCACAACTCAAAGATATTCAGTTTACTGTCATAAATATATGAAGAAACTAGAAAATTTAAGAAGCTGGAATCAAAGAAATGGTAAGTCTTTGACTCAATGACTCAAACCGATTAATCGATTATCGAAATAGTTGCAGATTGATTTAATAGTTGACATTAATCGATTCATCTTTGCAGCTCTTCCTGAAAGTAATGTGAATCTCCAAAAAGCAGACTGTGCAGGTTTTCACACACTTTCACACATTGAGAAGATGTTTTCAGTTCCCGGAAAGAATGAATACTTTCTCTCCTTATTCTTTTTTTAGCTGTCCTTTCTTTCCTTTGAATGATAGTACAACTGCAAGTCAGGGTAGATGTGTAAGTGTGCTGCCTTTTATAATGCTGCGAGCGTTGATGTCCTTGCACTCGTTGACAGTGACTAAGCAAAAGGAAAAGAAGACCTCAAAGCAACTGAATGATGCGACAAGATAATAAAGTACTGTTGTGGGGAATTATCACTCACTTCAATTCTGCACATCTAGCTGCAAATGTAAGTAAGATGTGAAATGAACCTGATTATACAGTAGTGTGTGTAGGTGGGTAAGGTGGGTGTTTCTCGTAGTGCCTTTGTGACTCACCAATGAGTTAAGACTCATCTCGGGACATACTGAAATGTCCTGAGATGACATTGGCTGCATTCATTATTGGATTGAGGTATTCTGAGTGTGTTCATATTTCAGAAATAAAGAAGTAGAAGTTTGATGCTTGCTTTTGCCCCCTGGAGAAAAACTCTAAAATGAGTTTAGCAAACTGATTGTAGCAATCCTTATCTAAAACGAAGCTCATCATCATACTGTAGGTGTCAAATTAAAAACATTCACATTGATGTTGAAGATATCTCCCACAAGATACACCATCCTACTCACTCCCACTAGATCACTCCCCCACGCAACACTGAGTACGTTTACATGCACACCAATATTCCACTATTATCCTGAATATGATAAATGTTCGGAATTTGATACCGGCCATGTAAAAAGCATATTCCAGTTGGATATTCCGGATAAGGCCTTTTTCTGAATATAGCATTTTCTGATTAAGACGTGGGTTATTCTGGCATTATTCAGGTTTTAGAGGCATTCTTTGGACATGTATACAGCGCATTCGGGATATGCGTCTCAATCCGGGGTTTTACCCCAGTTTACAGCCTCTTGTCTGTTTACGGGTTATGGTCAGCTCTGTGCGTTGCTATGGTTGCTGTACACAAACCAACGAGCCAACAATCTGCAAGGCTTCAGACCCGATAAGAAGGAGAAACGCCGCTACTTTTAAACATTATCAATAACTTGGATATCAATAGGTTATTGGATATGCGCACACATCGCTACGACAACCTTTTCAAGATGCTGGTTGAAGGAATGAAAGAGGGACTCTGTGTTTGCACGGTCCAACAAGTCTTCCACCGCTGGTAAACTAAAAATCGTATTTTGCACGGCTACATGTAAACGGGAATAGTAGTGGAATATTCACTTTCAATCCTTCCAACGGCTTAGTCGGAATATCGTCTTTTTCGGAATTAAGGCAAAAACTGAATATTAAGTGCATGTAAACGTAGTCATTGTTTTCTATTGAAAATGTGTCTGCCAGCAAAAATAAGATACAGGTAGCCCATGGAGTTTTTTTTATAGCAGTGATAATTAAAAGTGGATAAAAAATATTATGGCTCAAGTCCCTGTTTCTCTTCCTACTTATGTTGATTTCCATAGCAACAGACAAATCAGACTACAGAGTAGCAGTGATGATGTGAAGTCAAGTGCAACAGTCTACTCGAGCAACATGGCATCATGACTTTGCGTAAACATACACGCCACTTTCCTAAAGCCAAATGGCGTGTTATCTGTACGCATTTTGAGCTATCCACGTGTATGTCTACGCTGTATACAGCGGATGTAAACATACACACCACGTGGCGTCGCCAAGTTGCGTGTTATTGCGAGAACGTGACTTACTATCGCAAGAAAAAAAAAATGGTTGGGTTTAGGAAAAGAACAATGGGAAAGGCTTTAGTAACACAAAAAACAACAAAAACATGAAAAAAATGACAAATACCCTTAGGAAAACAATAAATGGTTGGGTTTAGGAAAGAAACATTGGGGAAGGCTTAAAATAAATAAATAAAGAAAACAAAAAACTGCTGAAAAACGCCACACGCGGGACGCGATCCCGGCTGTCCTGGGTGAAAATCCTGTTTACGTCCCTTCATACCACTCGCTACGGCAAAAATTCACACGTAATGTAGGTCAATGGCACCGAACTGCGTTGATAAATGCTAAAAAGCGATTATGCCTCTTGATAACACGCCAAAATGGCATACGAATTGGAGTGTCATACATACACCACTTTATGAGAGAGAGTCTGACTCGAGAAACTGAAATGTACGAAGCCCCTTAAGGGATATGAGGAATTTTTTGGTTTCTCGTGTGCACAAGATACTTTTTCGTGAGCACACAAAAGTATCTCGTGTTCACGAGAAACCTGAGTACCAGTCAAAATGGCTACCGAAGAGGTATTCATCTTCCTGAAAATGCAACGATATGTACCCTAATAGTGTCAACAACAAACTTAAAGATGATACGGTAACGATTTCATGCTGTGAAAGTGAAATATTAATTTTAGCCACATTGGGTTAGCATACTTTTGCTAGCCTTAGATTGGTTTCTTGTGAGCATGAGATATGCGTGCTCACAAAAAAGTATCTTGTGCAAACAAGAAGGAAATAAAATCCCCATGTCCCTTAAGGGGCTCTGTAAAAATGTTGTTTGGTATATTTCAGTATTTGGATAGTTACAGTATAATGATAGTTAAGTCAAATAACCTATTTGCATACATTAGATTTTGGCACTCCCAAAATGAATGATGGTAACCATCAGTCCCACTCACAATGGAGCAAGTGTATTCTGCACCCTCCGCAACATTTGTATTAGGTCCTGCGGGACCTGCAGGGTCACTCACTACTGGTACAGATATAAAGCTGTCATTATACATGTGTGGGAAACCTCACGCTTTAACAGATAAAGATCTGTTTTTAAAGCTTATTTTAAAATGACTTGCATGAAAACAGGTGGTTAATTAGCTATTCTGTTGCACCCAAAGATTTACGGACATTTTCCTTTTCTCCAATGTAGAAAACACTATTTAGGTAATTCTCTAGTAATTAGTTCATAAAGTTGCTGGTCCCAGATTAAAATGCATAAAGTAATCCCGACCTTGTGCCAATATGAGTAAATAAAAAGCATACTATTGATATTATAAGTGCATTTCCTGTATATGAAACAGTGGTGTTTGGGTGAGTGTATGTTAGACATTCTGAGATTTCATGGGGCAATTTTGCCCTTTGCCCCCCTTAATTTCTGAGACTGACAATATATATTCTATAATTTCTAGACTGTTTTCCTGGATGTCAGATGGTGGGATCTTTAATAGCCCTTTCAGAACAATACAGCAAAATGGGTCAAACCCACATGTGGTTGATCTGAATGGGGCAATATGCATCTTCAAAAATGGTTTCTTGAAACTCATCCCAACCGTATTGAACATGAGTTTGACACTGCCCAATTTCCATGAACAGAATGGGGACTTAAATATGTTATTTTAAACATGTATGACTTGATTAGTTCATTAAAGCTAAAGAGAGAGAGCTGGACATAAAATGAACTGAAGCTGCACCTTGCGTAATCTAATTCTGTGTAACGATGTAACTCTTGTGATTTAGCAGTCATTTTTATTGAGCCACAGTTGCAGACTGAAGTCTCTGTGAACCGTGACGCTCAGGGATTCACTTATGAAAGCGGTCTCAAATTAATCAGGTCAAACCTGGGTTTGAACGTGCATTCTATAAAGCACATCGTACCCAGGTTTGTATGAAAAGGAGTAATCCCCATGGGTGGCTTGCAAACGGGTAGTGTTTGATTTTGCAAATTCAAAAGCTTGAAAGTTGAAATTTATTGTTTTTTTCCCCTTCTACGTTTGCCTTTTGAGGGTTCTACGTTTTAATCATGCCTTTTGAGGGTTCTACGTTTCCCCTCAAAAGGCATGTTGGGTTTTTTCCTTACTCAAACCAAGAAGCACTGCTAGTCGTAAGGTAAATTTAGTGAAAAAACAAAAAGAAAGTCACTAAAATTTGAAATATGATGGTGTCCTCTTTGAAGCACTGAGTGTTAAAAATTATCATTATTAATAAAATATAAATTCAGCAGAATGACAATTTTACTTTGAATTGAATATGTGGCTTAAAAGACTACATTTCAATGTATCTTATTTTATCAGTTTTATTAAAACTGTTTCTGTTTTTGTATGAAAAGAAATGACTTCCCACGAGGTACAAAAAGCTCATTCAAGAATCTCAATGAATGTTTGTCCCTAAGAAAAAATGTGTAGCCTACAGATTGAAGTGAATTATGGGCTAAAACTAGGGATGCAACGATTATAGATTTTGTTGGTACGATTATGGTCCGAAGAATAATCATGGTCTCACAATTATCGTGATTCTTATGCATTAATTAATTTCACTGCTCGCATATGAAATCACATTAACACTAGATTGTAATGTGTTATTTACTGCTGCCTTTTGAAACAGAAATAACGGTAACAGTTTTGAATGTTTTGAAAATGATTATATGATCAATCATCAACCTTTTTTAATAAGATTAGAGACTAAAGGTGAATCAGTCACACCACAAACAAAGGCCAAGTTGGCAACAACAGTGCCGCCCTTCTTAGGAAGAAGTCGGACCCTTTTTGGGCTAGAAACGCCCCTGCTAGCTGGTGTTCCTAAAAGTTGGAGGAGCTGCTAGCCAAGATGCAGCTGTCATAGGGAGATTCGCAGCATGTTGCCAAGGAATAAATGCGATGGAGAGATCTCTTTGCAGCCTTATGCCCAACAGAGGATGAAGAGGAGTAAGTCAGTAACGTTAAGTGGTAACGTCAGTGACATGTTTGAGCTGTTCCGGAGTTTTGAGTCGTACGAACATAACGTTGTCATGAGTGCACTCAATGTAAATGCAAATGTCGGCTGTTAACTATAACGTTATCCTTAACATTAAACAGGCTAAGGTTAGCCAACTGGTAATGTTAACAAGCTAACAAACACTTAAACAACAATGTTAACAAACAAAGTCGCTAGAAAGCTTACCAACTTGGGTTGAATCCCCCGTTGCAGCTGCAGCTGTCCTGAGGTCAGGGGCTGGCTCTGCTCTGTTTTACTGGTGTTTGCTAACTTGACGTAATAATTGCAGCAGTAAGTTGTCTGCTTACATTACATTATGCAAGTTTGCCAGATCGGGTAGCGGATCTGTAGTTCGAATGAACTGTACAATGTAAAGTTACATAGTGTTGCTTTAATAGTGTAATCGGTTAATCGCTGCATCCCTAGCTACAACATGTAAAAACACTGGCATGGTCTTTTCAGAGATAATGGTGAAAAACACTCTTAACACTAAATGCTTTTCTTACATTAAACCTAGTGCATTGATTTAGATTGAATACTGTAGGTCAGCCTTGAAGAATGAGTCATTACTATATCAAAGGGGTGAGGCACTGTGCCCATGTGGATACTATGATGTAATAGTTTCATTTAATATGCACAGTAGTGCCAAGATCCTTTTACATGAATCTTCAATATCCATATTCACTCTCGAAAATAACTCCTCAAAACTCCTTCCACATCAATGTTGACGGCATTTTGTAAGTATTAATATGCAGTATAGCACAGTGCTGAGTACTGCTATATACTGTACAGTACACTTTACCGAGTTAAAGCAACACAAAAGACATTTCTCAGAGATATTTCTTATGGATTCATTTGGCTTTAAACGTCCCCTTTGAATCATTTATAGTCAGAAGCATTTATTGAACAACTAAACATTTTCAGTTCATGGGCTTTTTCATATAGAATTCCAGGATCCTTATTTCATTTCTCCGACTCTTGGTCCAAGGCTAATAGAATCACTAGAGACCCCCACAAAGCCAATGTAGTACAAAATATTTTGCAGGCAACTGGGTCTGCATTGCTGATCGGTTACTGTTCACTCATAGCCGTGCCCGACAGACAGAAAGAGGACAAGCTGAATTTAATGTCACACGTAGCTCCTAAAAGTGAACTTGGAAAGACATTGGAGGCCTGACAATGACTCTCTGCTGGGAGATTTTTATTAGATGTAAAAATTCAGAGAAATAAAGAGGTAAACGTGTCACCCATTTACAGTTTGTTAAATCACTAAAACCTTGCTTTTTGATTTTTAGCTCTACTTTAGCTCCCAAATAAGGAATGACTCTCCCATATATTGAGAATAACTTGAGAAGAACTCTGTTCTTTAATAAATCTGATTTCCCCTAAAGATGACTAAATAATTGGAGCTGTAAAAATATACTTGATGGTGAGACATGCTGTCCTGATATCTACTTTATTATAATCTGACAAAGGCAGTGGTGAAAACACAGCACTAACAGCAGTTCATCAGAATGAATGTTCATTTTAGTTGGGCCTGGTTTCTGAGTCTGAAGTGTTACAGTCCTCCAGAGGATGGGTGCAGTGTCGTGTTCTGTAATCCTGTTTTTTTTTTTTATTTATTTATTTATTTTTTTTGGTTCCGTTGCCATCGAGACAGTTACCATGTCTGCAGTGGCAAGGGATTCCCCTTAAATGATGGGCGAGGCAGCAGACACACCCCGCTGCCCAGTGCTGCAGAGAGACTGGCTGGGTGAGGGGCAGCTCTCTCTCTGACTCGGCAAAAATGGAAAGGGGTGGAGCTGGGCCCCCTCTGGCATTACCACTACAGCCTGGTCCTAGAGAGAGGCAAACAGCGTGGGCATTAAACACGCTGACAGCTTACTTGTTGACTCTTGGAGTTAAAGCTGAAACGTAGAAAAAGTTCCAATAATCTTGCTTTCTCTACTTTTAAAAATGCCTATATACAGCTTGGGCATGCATGCTGACATCTGGCCTTGTTAATAAAAAGCAAAACAACAACTTTTAGGAAAAATAAGTCTTTTTATATCATTTATAGAGGAAAAGAATAGAAATATATTCTCCCAAACTGCTAGCTTCTTATTAAAAAAGTAAAATACATAGTACAGGCAACTAGAAATTCTTCTATTATCACTAAAAAGTCACTATGAGTAACAGACACAATATGAAGTCCTGCACAGACATTATGGCCATTCTTTTAAATAAAGGAGAGTGGGCCTTGTCACACAGCACAGCATTCCTTGACTTCCCCTGCCAATTTGTCCCTTCCTCTATGATCTTATTGTCCAGACAGCGCTGATATAGAGAGATGCAGCCTTTGTGAAGCTGTGATTAAAAACGCTGCCTATGAAATGGTGCACTACGGGTGGGCCTGTGCTGCATCTTGGCAGATGCTGCGGCACGCCTCTGTGTGGAAACCTGCTGTAAGAGTTCCGAGGACGCAGGGATGCGGTTGCTACACAGCATCGATTGATACGGGCCACCCGTCATGCTACAGTTTGCGGACCCAAAACGCCCGTTTGCTGCCATATGACACACAGAGCTTTCTGGAAAGCTGTCCGTCCGCCAGCAGCACACCCACGTCTGTAAGGTGAACGCTTGGTATTTTGTGCGCTGCTTCTGCGCATATCGATTGCGATCAACCTTCAGCCAACATTGCTCTTCCCAATGCGCCAAATCAGTACAAATAGGCGGGACACTGCCTGCTAGTTTCTCCACATCAAGCTAAAGAAAAGTGGTATTTCAGACTAAATCGATGGCCCATTAGGCTATTTCCCAGCATCATGTAAACCGGAACACGACCATCAGCACAACCTACTATGTCACTCTCATCATCATGGTACCACCTAGCTCGTCCTCTGCTCCGCCAGTATGCGCATCTTTCGACGGGCTCATTTTAATACTCGCCCACTACTAAGCCCACATTTGATCCAGAGAGACAATTAAATCGCGTTTCATAGTTATTTTGTGTTTTATTTTACCCGGTCCGTTTACAACCTAACAGCCCGGCCGTTTTTAAAGGAGCCTGCTGGTGAAAGGCACCGCCCCAAGATCAAACAGTCCGCATTTCAACCACAATCCACCGCAGCACGCCGCCGATAAAACCCTCTGATTTACTGCAAATTAGGGATTTCAATTGAACCTCGTATCAAAACGGTTTGAAAAGTGCTGAAACGGGTGATAATGTGAACTAATCTCTACCGGCCTTGCAGTCCTGTTCAAAATGATGTTGCCCAAATCTTATTATAGCAGTAATGTATCCTATTAACAAATATGTCTTTCTCATGAACGTATTCTTTAATCATAACTTTCATACACCAATTTTGTGTGGCTTATTCGCTTAAATCAGAATGTGCTCCCTAACACAGAAGCACAGTCCCTTCCCTGCGTGATACTGCCATAATGCTAGGTTAACGTTAGCTAGCTTTTACACATTCCTCGTAAATACACACACGTATCGATGAGGTTATTTAAATAATAATAATTAAAAAAAAAAAAATCATAAGAGAAAATGTCATTACAGAAGAAGCCTACTTACCGATTTCATGGCAGCTGCCATATCATCATACCTCTCTGCCTGCTCGGCCAGCCTGGCTTTCTGCACCAGTTGCTCGCGGTCAACCATTTTAGATGTGGTCTGTGTGTTTCTGTTGCTGTCTTATATGTGTTTCGGAGCTAAAAATCGTAATATGAATGTTTTAATGCAGAGTAACGGTACCGGGTCCTCCTCGCTGCAGCTGCTGCCTGCTGTCTGTGTGCCTGCCGACGGGACACCCCTCCCCCTCCGAGCACTTTCCCTCGGTTGTGTCACCACCCAAAAAGGCGTGTCTTCACAGAGTGATGTAACCAGCGAGCCTGGTAGTCCAGAGAAAATGACAGCACAGCTTATTGCCCTACACTGTAGTGGTATTCTATCACACTTTCCAAGTACAGTAGGGTACTCACATGCCAAGGGCTCTGGTCCCCAGACCCCCCACCCCCTCCAAAGGCCTGGCTTTGACTTAAGAGTATGCTAGCCTAGCACTACTGACATGATAGGGGCCTTCCTAATACTGTGGCCCTGTCTTGAAGAGGGCCTTGGTGTCAATTTTATTTTAGTTGATACAATGTTTACATTGTTAATAACAGTGGTGGAATGTAACTAAGTACATTTACTTAAGTTACTTGAGTCTTTTTTTTTCATGCCACTTTCTACTTCTATCTACATTTCAGAGAGATAGAGATTAAGATGTTTTGCCCATAAAACACATGTAGTTTATAAATTACAATGTTTTATTATAAATTGAACTACCCAACAATATACAGGCCTACAAGTCCAGCTGAAATGATTAGCTGATTAAACACTTTTGGTGTTTATTATTGATTGACAGAACTGTTTTGATCGTTTCCAGTTTGTAAAATGTGAGGATGTTTCTGCATTGAGTAGGCTACTTTTACTATTAACACTTTATTTTCCTGATGATACTTAATTACTTTTGCTTAAATGCAGGACTTTTACTTGTAACAGTGAGGCAGTAGTACTTTTACTTAAGTAAAGGATCTGAATACTTATTTCACCACTGGTTGATATTCCCATTAATTTGTTATCACATTACCACACACAAACCTTGTCTTGTAATATTACAGCATTAGAATACTAGATGCAATGCTACAGTAAGACAGAGGGAGTAACAGGGGTTAGTAGTAGCTAGCCCAGCAGCTCATTTCTACCAAGGGGCCAAGAGGTAATGCCATTCCCAAGTAGCCCACACTGTACTGAAATAAGAATATACATTATGGAACAAAACCATATTCTCACCATACATCTTGCTCCTATAAGATACTGTAATAAGATGTAGAATATATAATCATGCTCTGAGAAAATACACAAATGTCATTTTTTTTGTGTTTGTTTACAGAATGTGAAACTTCACGTCTTATGGATTTTGGTTTAAAATAGAAGTAATAACAGGCAAGTAATTCAATGTTTTACATTTTATTTCTATAATAATGGTCAATGAAAGATTTCCTGTCCTCAAGTCTGATTGGCTGAATCCCCTTCAAAGCCTGTGTAGCTGATAAAGAAAAGACACACCTGTGACCACAGAGCAGTTCTAATCTTATGTTTTGACATTACTGCAACATTGTTGCTTGGCAGCGGAGAAGCGAATACCAGCAAGCCTGTTATTTCCTTAAAAGCAAAACATTTACGATTTGTCAAAAATTGTTTTGTATAGAGTATTAGTGCTGAATACTAATACATAAAATAACTTTTTTAGAATGTATGAATAGAATATTGTCTGTCCATGCAATATATAAACTAGTTTGTGACCATGGATATGTAATTTCTGGTAATTGTAGTAATTGTCGGTATGACGCAGGTTTATAACACTGACATGCTGAGTCATTTTATCATGAGTCATCAAACACGCCCTCTTACACAGGCTGTTTTTGTTTCCCTGTGGTCACTGGATGTTTCTGAAATGTATCAATCAGCTCCATTTTTGCTCTTGAGCCTGCCAGACTAAAACTATTTTATTTTATTTTTCCACATCATACTAGGTGTACACATATCTATATTCATGAGTCAAAATGCTATCTTAAAATATTGTATCTCTAATTGCATTTTGCTTATCAGATATAATTTGATTGATTGATTGATTGATTGATTGATTGATTTAAAATGCTAAATTAATCTCTAAGTATGATTTCACTAATAAGACTAAAGTTGCATTTGCAATCAGAGTATATGAAACCTCCAATTACAGATATCTGCAGTTCAGGATCAACTATAATGTGAATGCCAAATAGTTCCATTTATGTGGTGACTTAATAACTCAGATTAAAAAAAATGGGTCTCCAGCTTAATTCTGATAACAACATATCTTTACTTCCTGCTCGTTAAATTTAAAATAGTATTTTTTAATCTAAAATGTTTTACAAAATATTTACATTATCTTTATGTATTCTTCATAATGTCTTTAACTGAAGTTATGACTAGTCCAACAAAATCAAGAAAATGTGAGTATTTACAGTATGCAGAAGTAATGGGTATTTTAAAAAGGAATTGTTACCAGTTTTGGCCTATAAAATGCTCAAAGATCATCCAGGCTATTGTGAGTATCAGGAGATTAAAAAGTACAACAGTAAATTATCAGAATTCCTTTAAATGCTTTACGGCATTACAGCAAGCTCTTCTAACTGCTTTTCAATGCTCACATATTTTTTTAATTTAATGCCACTGTTAACATGTTTTATTGTGGAGAGCATTTACAGTTTAAAGTGTGGAATAACACATTCTTCCGCTTATAAAAGTTGAATTCTATAAATCACCTATTGCAATACACTCAGGAGAGCTGCTGCTAAAGCCGTAGCGTATACTTGCTCAGGTATGACCATTAGCTTATTGTGGCTAATGTCAGCCAACTTTGCACTGCTGTGTAACTGACATTATTGAGTCACTTTCATGACTTTATGCTCTACTTTTTCTACTACACTATATTTTATCATTATCCTGTAATTATCACGTGGCCCCGTAGTATCAGTATATTGTCCAAATTGGGTGCAGTTAAAAAGCTTAATTGTATTATGTGGCAATTGGTTTATTTCATTTGAGAAAGTTTTATTAGCAATATTGTTATTTTTCTTGTAAAAATGGACAAACTAAGCTAACATCATACATTAGCTTAACAATTAGCTACAAATGGTAAACAACAAATGGGAGGAAATGACCACTCTGAATCTCATACTCTCCCCTGTGAATGTTCCCACAAATCCTCTCCGTTGAACAAATACAAATGGTAGTCAACGTATTTGCATGTGCCATTAAAGAAGAATAGAAATTCAGAGCATGTTTAGGACAATGCCAAATGCAGATACTGATTTAAACACCTCTGTTTTTATACAGGAAATATATTATATACCAAAAAACAAGAACATTTATTTGTCATCTATAATGTAAATGATTATTAGCTACACTATTTATATGATGGTTTACAGAACACAAGTAGCACATACTGTAATTTATTTGTAGATGGAGAGATGCTGTGTATTCACAATATATAGCACATTTAATTATGGATGTTTCTGCTATCTTGCATTCTTGTGGTTTGTAGTTTAGAATTAGTTCCCATTTTTCTGTTTGTTTTATCATACATATTTGTGAAACTGAAGTCCACAAACTTGTCTACTTTTATCCACACAATTAATAATTGTGGGACTTCCTCCAGTATTCCCTACTTAACTATCAAAGAATCATATGTACAGTAAATATTTCAACTTTTTAGGGGCAAAAAGGAGAGACAGACAGTTAAAATCGTTGTTTTTCTTTATAAAAAAAAACTGTGTACATTGTATTTAATATCATATTTATTTATAAAGTGCTTAATAGATAGTTTATAGTATATTGTCATATTAGTTATTTGTATGTTGTTGGTGGTGGAGTATTCCTTCAGCAAGGTGAGAGCTGTTATTTACATAATGCATACAAGTCCCAGGTTGGTGCGCCCACTTCCTACCCATGGTGGAGATGGGAGTGTGGTTCTGCTGAAATCACGACAGTGAGCAGGTGACACCAGCATCTTCAGAGTGGTCGCAGTTGTGCACATTCCAGGATATATGGGAGCACTGCTGCAGGGACGCCTCGGCACCGCTGCACTTAAGATTGTCCAGCAGGATTGTTCCTGTGCCGGGCCCGAAGAACGCTTCTCCCCGAGCCGCCGTGGCCTCTCCACAGCCCAGTTGGCGACACACAACCTGAGCATCCGGGAGGTCCCAAGCATCATCGCACACTGTGCCCCATCCAGAATTTGAGTACATTTCCAACCGACCCTCGCATCGGTGCTGGCCACCCACCAATCTCACCGTTCCTGTGAAAAACAAAGGAGTCACATCAATTCCGAAATCTTAACTGTTTTTAAGACCTATTCCAGGGGAAATGGGTTGATGTTGTGCTGGTTAAAGTTATATTTAACCTACCCTCAGGTGGTTGTGTGGTGGTGGTGGTGGCAGGTATGCTTTCTGTTACTCCAAAGCCACGTCCATTTATCATGTACAATTCAAAAGCTAAGGGAAGCAGAGGAAAGCAAAGAAAAGAAAAATGGGAGTGATGCTTCTGGGTCCTGAGCATACTGAAGAAATATCAGGTCACAAAAGCAATTTACAATGTGTAAGCTTGTCTGGCTCCTTTCAGGCGACAATTCAGAGACACACTTTGCAATTTTAACAACATTTTGTAAAATGTCTGCTTTGCCATTCTAATTACCTTCTGAAGACAACGGACTAAGAACTGCTGCCTTTTAGAAAAAAAAGGTACAATCATATTTTTCGATCAACCTGAAACCAAGGATGTGTTATCTAAGCACAGTAAAGTGGAGTCTGTATGTGCTTCTGATTTAGCTTTGAAGAAGTGAAATTTGGCCTGCAGGAAGGCAATGACACTGATGTGTCTTGACTCATCCACTGTATTTTTTTATGTTCTCTGGGCTGTCTGGGTACTGCATGTCATGCATTGCAACTGAACAGCTCAGCAGAAAGTGCACAGATGACCGAATGAAAAGGAAGTATGAACTTTTAGTGGAATTGATTACTTAAGAAAGAGGTTTGTGATACAGACATTCCCTATGTTCAGTATTGTGTATGTGCTGTCATAAATGTATGTTTAATGGAGTCTGCTGTAGCCCCACATGATGTTAGAGAGGTTTGGTCAGGTCTTACGTGCACAGATAACCCCAGCATCCTCATGATGGCCACAGTTGTGTTGACCCCAGCCCAGGTTGAAGCACTTCGACAGCTCCAGTTCGGAGCCTTCGCAATCCACATTATCCAGCAGGATGGGACCCGTACCGTAGCCGAAGTAGGCCAGGACTGTAGCCGCGATAGCTGGGCCACAGCCTAGCTGCCTGCACACCACGTTGGCATTGGTCATGTCCCAGTCATCATCACACACCGTCCCCCAAATAGTTTTGTAGAGTACCTCTACACGACCCTGACAGCTACCGTTACCATTCACGACACGAATGGATGGTGTGCCTGCACAGGAATAAATAGATAGGTACATAATTGTAGTGTATTTTTTTATGATGATTGCATAAAAGGCTATTATATTACCTGGTCATCCAAATATTAAAACAAACGGTCATTCAAAGTGTAATACAGTATAGTTACCTTTTGTTGTGGAAGTTGTTGTAACAGTTTTTGTAGTTGGTAACGTGGTGACTGGAACCTTTTCTGTTGCTGGAGGGAAGATGTAAATCATAAGATTCAATTCTCAATACACCAAACCAGTTTATAATGATCATGGTGAGGTTAGTCTGTTACACCTTAAAGGCAATGGAGGAGAAATGGCTCTCCCTGTTGGTCATTTGGCAAAAGTTCACATTTCATTTTTACTGAGGAAAAAGCAAATCCAGCAAAACAAATTGGACATGCTGATGAAAAAAAGAGTAATAATCAGTGTGTGCATGTTTGCTGGCAAATAAACGTCTACTGTATATTACGGTTGTATACCTTCAGTGTTATATGTTGGCCATAGAGCTCGGTTATTTCCTGTTGCCACAGGAGGTACAGTGGTGGATCCTGAAGTGGGTAAAAATTAAAATAATTTTTATATATGCAGTACAACTTCCATTATTACAATTTCTACTTACACTACTACTGCTTATTACTTACACAGATTCTAATGCTATACTAATGCCATTATAATTGCTTTTCATCCCCATTTAATGTCCACTGAGATTCAATAAATTACATTAAGATTTTAGCTTAATGATACCTCAACATTAGTAAATTAAATTTTCTCTACATATGATCATTTTCCCACCACTATTATTTCCTTACCACTCGTACAACCACTATTACCACAACTACTAATTACTACTTGCATTATTATACTTGCATTATTATCATCCGTAGCACGAGAAGAAATGAATGATATCACAGTATATAGTCACTATAATAAATGGTTGTCATGCAGCTTTTAGTGATGCTAGCAGCTATTGAATGGATTGCCATGACATTTGGTTCAGACATGGTCCTCAGAGGGTGAATCCTACGGACTTTGGTGATCCCCTGACTTTTTCTCCATTGCCACCGTGAGGTTCACATTTGTGGTTTTTAATAACATTTCTCAATGATAATTGTCATGAATTCTGGTACACAAATGTCCCTCAAAAGGTACTTTAGTACTTTAGTCTTTAGTTAGTACTTTAGTCTTTAGACAGTTACATTTCTACTTTAGTAGAAATGTAACTGTCCAGAACTTTGGTCTATGACGAAATTCTTCAAAACTTATGACATTCCCATCAGCCTCAGCCTCATGGTTTATGTCCACTGTGGCATTTTTCACGGAAAGGATCGCCACGCTTCCCAGCATGCGTGTGGGCGTGCCACTAGCAGTTATCAGTTTCTCTTTAATGACCACTGTTCAATGACATGCAAAGAAAAACAGGCTACACCCTCCTACAACTCTGATGTCTGCACCTGAATGCAAGAAATAGGCTATGCAGTTGCTAAATCTGTCTTCATTTCAGATCAACAATGGCCATTTTAAAAGATTTTGTGAGTGTTTGAGTGGCGGCAAGTCGAGCTGCCTGCTCATTTGCATAAAGTAGCTTGGATTCAACTTTATGCAAATGAGGAGTGGCCAACTTGATGCCCCCTCAAAAGTCCCCGCAATGCTACTGGAATGCATTGCCTGGCTGCTCACATAGACAATGAAGTGGGTCAATGATGCTTGACAGTGGACACGTACCATTACTTTGTGTTTAGCATGCTAATTATGAACGTGGTAAACATTACACCTGCTTAACATCAGCATGTTGGGATTGTTATTGTGAGCATGTTAGCATGCTGACATTAGCGTTTGGCAGTAGCATGGCTGTAGACTCTTAAGGCCCTATTTTAATGATCTAAGAGCACGCCGTCAAGCGCCTTGTGCAGGTGCGTTTAGGGCGTGTACGAATCCACTTTTGCTAGTTTGGTGGTGGGGAAAAAAGGGTCCGCGCGCCAGGCGCATGACACAATAAACCAATCAGAGTGTCATCTCCCATTCCCTTTAAAAGCCAGGCACGTTTGGACCTTGGCGCATTGCTATTATGTTGGCGCATTTGCTAAGCAGGAAGGAGAGAAGTGAAAGTGCAGATCATCTATGGCACGAGCACTATGCCACCAAAACTCCACGAGGTGAAGCAGGCGTTAAAATAACAATGAAATGAAGCGTTACTGACTTTAGACCAGGTTTTTGTTGGTCAATGGCACGATGACTTTCCACTGCCTCAAGAGGAAATACACCAAGAATGCACCTGAACACGCCTCAAGAGGAAATACACCAAGAATGCACCTGAACACACCTCCCTGTAAGACCAGCACGCCCATTGGCGCACAGATGGGCGCAAGTGCATTTGCTATTTAAATGACGTGGGCGCTGGACAGGAAATTGACAACTGGTCTTAAACTAGCAAAGACACTTGCGTCGGGCTTTACGCTGCGCTGGGTGCAAGATAGGGCCCTTACTCTTGATTAGTTATTTGTTAGAATAATAATAGTTCCTGGTTTACATCTGTACAACTTGTGTTATTGCATATTCCATGACTGAAAGCAGTGTACCAGTGCAGGTGACCCCAGCGTCTTCATGATGGCCACAGTTGTGTTTGCCCCAGCCCAGGCTTTTGCATTTCGCCAGTTCCAGTTCAGTGCCATAGCAGTTGACATTGTCTAGGAGAATCTGTCCTGTTCCATAGCCAAAGTAGGAGTTGGTGTGTGCAGCAACGGCATTACCGCAGCCGATCTGTTGGCACACCACCCGGGCATCGTTGAAGACCCAGTCGTCATCACACACTGTCCCCCAGCCTCCGTGGTAGTAGATCTCTACCCGGCCCTGGCAGGAGTTCTGTCCATTCACCAGACGGATGGTGCCATCTCCTGAAACAGATGGATGGAGAGAAGGGGTTAAATATATATTTCTCTATATGTTATACTAGACATTTAGGGCTGCACGATATTAGGAATATATGCAATATGCAATAACGTTGAATATCACGATACGATATTACTTGCGATAAATAAACAGATATTAAAGTGCACTCAGTTCGGCATTTCCGCTGCATTCAGTATTCTGTAAAATACAACACATTGCTTGTTGTATTTAAAACAAATGAAAGGAAATAATTTTTTATTGAATAAATTTAACATTGAATTAAATATAAAAGGCACCACTACAAAGACAGCAACATTTCAAACTGTAGTTTTCTACTGATATTTTCTTTTAACTGACCCAAAAAATCTGTCTTTTGCAAAATGTCGCAGCCTTTAGTGACTTGTTCATTGCGCCAGTTGATATCACGATGACGATTTAAAAAAAATTATATATATGTATATGTATGTATTATATATATATATTATATATATATGTATGTATGTATATATGTGTATGTATGTATATATATTGTGTATGTATGTATATATATGTGTATGTATGTATATATATATGTATGTATGTATGTATGTATGTATATATGTGTATATATGTGTGTATGTGTGTATATATATATGTGTGTATATATTATATATATGTATATATATATATGATATATATGTATATATATATTGTATATATATATTATATATGTATATATATATTATATATGTATATATATATATATATATGTATATATATATTATGTATATATATATATATTATATATATATTTATATATGTATATATATATGTATATATATGTATATATATATATATATGTATATATATATGTATATTTATTTATATATATGTATATATATATTTATATATATGTATATGTATATATATGTATGTATATATATATATATATGTATGTGTGTATATATATATATGTGTGTGTGTGTGTGTAAATGTTGTGGTTTGATGTAAATGAAAAGCATTCATAGATTTATGTGGTGTTGTTCCCAGCCCCAAAGAATAACAGGACATTGATACAGGGAAATGAGAAGGGTATGGGCCTATACATTACATACTGCAGCATATGAAGTAGGGGAGTTAAAGGTGAACATCTGATTGAGCACAGATGTTGTCATTTTAAGCTTCGGCCCTGACAAAAACGCACCTTAAAAGAGACAATAGACACTCTCATGTGTCCATCATTTAAAAATATGCGTCATCTGTAAGGAAGCCATAAATCTGGATGGCTTCACTACATTCCCAGTGGATTTTATAAAGCCCATTGGAGAGTTAGCCAAATACGTCACTTGTTAACAAACTTCTGTTCTAGTCTCTCGTAATTCTCCTAGGAATTACGGGGAAAGAAACAACCACAACAAAGGCATACCCAGCAACAAAAAGGACGGCCTGGAATTCAAGAGACCTTTGAGGTGTATAGTTTACCAAAAGTTACTTTCCACTGAGCTGAATAGCTTTTGCCGTTGTGGAAAATGTCACGACAGTTCCGCGAAACTGAAATAATATAGCCTTTCATTCAATTGATGTTTTTTTGATAAACCTTATTTCTAAATTAACCTGACTGTGATTCCTGCTTTTTAGACCCACACAATGAAATAATGAATAAGTCATTGTGTGTGTGTGTGTGTGTGTGTGTGTGTGTGTGTGTGTGTGTGTGTGTGTGTGTGTGTGTGTGTGTGTGTGTGTGTGTGTGTGGTGAGATTTTGAGCATAAAAACCAATCTAATCAAACACAGAGAGAATTCCTCTAATTATACAACCTATTGTCCATGCATCCTCTACAGTCAAACTTTTATTTGCATTTTTTTAAAGGTGTTTTTAAAAGTGATGTCGTGCGGTTTTTAGGCTACAACATTTTTGGTCACATACAGCAAACATCTCCTTACTATCCGCGAGCTGCCTGTCCCCTGAACACACTGTAAAAAAATGCGGTCTCTGTAGACAGCCCAGGCTCCACAAACGCCAACAAAAAACAACTGTCAACCTGCACCACATAACAGTCTTCCAGCGTTCCAGCCAATAACCGACAAGAAGGATTTGGGGGTGGGTGTTGGGGGTTAGTGCGCAGGAGCATGCAAGGGAGGGAGAGGGGACGGGATGAGGAGGAGGGAGGGGCGATCTAGCCTCGTTTTGTTTTTGGAAATACTTAGAACGTCAACAAGAAGGGCCGTCACCCAACATCGCCTAGAGCACCTTTAATTTACATTAGAATGAGACGTGCACTTGAGCAATGGCCTGATCTACTTATTTAGCAGAGAGAGAACGCAACATATGTCCTTAACGCTTTATATCTGGCATCGCCAAATACCGGACCGCAGTCCGGACCCGGACCAAGTTACGGTTCTATCCTGACCTGTGATCTCACCTAATCCAATTAATAGGGTTAATAGGGCAATAGCTTCGCTCAGCCAATCACAGTTATTGTTTACCAGCTTAGACGGTTTTATATGGTATGTCCTTCAACAGGCTTTGTTATTGGTTTACCCTTAAGAGGCTCCATCTTGGCACCTGGAATTTCTTTTTTTAACTGACGGCCCAATCGGGGGTCGGCACACACGCGGCATCCACCCCTCTATAAAGCCCCAGTGCATGCGTTGCTCGTCTCCCTTTTTCACTCAACCATCTTGAGAACAGATCTACTGCAAACTTTGTTCACCATCTGGTGTTGCAGACGCTAGCCTGGATCAACGACAGTTCATTTCCAGGATAACCGTTGTTCTCTTAAAGCAGTTACACACCAACCAGACGGCCGACCGTCGGCAGAAAAGCCAGTTGGACTGATCAGTCTCCCGGAGTTGGTCCAAAAAGTGCCACAGAACACACCACAGAGACGAGACGTATACGTCTCCATAACAGCAGGCGGCGCTAATCTGTATTGTCGCCCAAAAAATTAAAACCGGCAGCTGATTGGAAGAACATGGGTTTGTTTTCTCCGGAAATTGAAAGCCAGACTGTCATGGTGGCTTGTTCAGAATACGATCTCATATTGTACTAAAATAGTTCACTGAAACATGTTTCTGAAAATATTTTAAGCGAGAAATAGGCCGTGTAGTTGCTGAATCTGTCTTCATTTCAGATCAACAAAGGTCAGTTTAAAAGATTTTCGTCAGATTTTGAGAGACTCTAGTCACGCTCATTCCACTCGCCATTTCCGGGTGAGTCCTGACTGCCCTGCCTCCTACTGAACACGTCAGGTCGGCCAAAATAAAGGCCGACAGCCCCTCCGACGGACGACTGCACGGAACACACAGAACAGACTCGAGTCACCGACCTCGCCAGACTGTCCATGGGGTCGATTATCAGGTTAGTGTGTCAGCGCCCTTAGGGAAACGACGACAAACTTCAAGCTAGCAAGCTACATGCTGAAAATGGCACATTTTGAAGAAAATGTGGATCGTGCAAAAAGGCAGGCCTGCTTGGTTCTATTGTGAATGATTGTAAAGATTTACAAAGAATATGTTTATGGCATTTCCTATCTAACTGGGACGTTTTAGGACCGATTGGCAAGGATCTGCTATGGTCAAAATACACACAGCGATACACACAAGAGCAAATTATATTTAACCATGTATTCAGCTAATTTAAATAGCTCATGTTAAGGTATAGTGGGAACAGCTATCTTAATCTAATATTGCACATGGTGTTTTCTTTTGAGGGGTGCAAATGGTCCACCAAAACAAGTGCCTTCCCGAAACCATTTTGCAGAGCCACCGTCTCTACGTTCGGAGCTTAGCGATGCCTAAAACGATTGTGATTGGTTTAAATAAATGCAAACAACCCAAAGTTAGTTTCTCCTATCCTGGAATGTATGTGTGGATTAGCCAGACCTTACTTCGCAGCACTGTGGAGATAGGTCTGGCAATGCGAGTCTATGCAGACGCTAATTTTAGGCCAGCAAGCCTTGTGTTAAATATGCCCCGCACATGCTGCTGTTGGACTCCTGCTTACTGTGCTTAGGGAAGCAGCATCAGGCTGAGGCTGACTGACCAAGTCCGAGGGAGTCAGCCTCCTCACCATAGACTGTATATTATTAATAATAATAATAATATACAGTCTATGCTCCTCACCCAGCCCTGTGTTGTCCTCCACAAGATGGCGCCAATCTAAGATTGCTCGCAACCTGAGTAGGCCTCTCCACTGAGTATGTCGGTCGTCACTCCTGTCCAAGAGGGAAAGGGTGACAGCTGCCTTATTTGACCGCTGTCATGGTTGGCAGAATTCAGGTGCCATGTGTGCTACCCCTCGATTGGCAGTGAGTGAGAAATATTTTTTTCTCATGTGCCAATACAGACAGTTATAAGGGTAAACCAATAGCAAAGCCCGTTAGAGGGCTCCGCACATACTCAAAGAACTGCAGTTAAATCCAGGTAAGAGAGGACAACCGCATCATATGTGTGAGAGATGACAGCATGGAGCTTGAAGGAAGAGACCTGCTACTTTCTGGCTACAGACTGCGTCTGAGACGGTTTTCCCTGGTCTAACCAAAGTAGCACTATCATGTTTGGATCGACTTACAGCTGTGAGTCAGAGAGAAGGGGCTGATCAAAGTTCTGTTTGCACTTTCTATTTTATTTTATTCAGGAGATTCTGTCTTCTTTTTCTTTCACTTGAAATGTATCTTCATTGTGCTAGGACAAATTTTATTCATGGTAATGATAGCTATTTGTTTCCATACAGGTGTGAGTATGGAAGTGCAAGTTCATGCAAGTTCAATGTGTCTATGTTAATACTTTTACAGTAAATATTGTTGATCTTGTTTTGGTGCTGAGCAGGCAGCATATAGTGGAGATACGAGAGGGAACCAAAACAGTAAAGTTGTAAGGAGGAAATATTTATTCATAATTCAAATTGAAAGTCCAAAGAGAAATTGAAAGTCCAAAGAGATTTAATTTTCCATTTGGATTTAATATTTGGCTTTTGAATTTCAATTTAACATTGGCTTTTCCATTTGGATTTAATATTTGGCTTTGAATTTCAATTTAACATTGGCTTTTAATTTGGATTTAATATTTGGCTTTTGAATTTCAATTTAACATTGGATTTTCATTTGGATTTAATGTTTGGCTTTGGAATTTCCATTTAACATTGGCTTTTCATTTGGACTTGACACATGTCAATGTAAATGAGTTGAGGCAGTAAAACCAAAACAGCTTAAAGACTCTATAAATCTCCACAGAACTAATGGGAATTCAGTTATGGGTGAGATTTTTCTGTTGGTTCATCACTTCTGTACAAGCAACCTATTTCACATACAAATAGATAGGATATGATCCATTGTTATGTAAAAATACTAAGCATGGTGAGTTTATTAAAGTAATTTCCAACACATCTTATTATAGTTATTTTCAACTGGCTTGTTTAAATAAGTATTCATTTTTAACAATTTCATATTATCTCAAAAGTATCATATTTGTTTCGTAATTTTGGCCATTTGCATATACTTTAAAACTTTACCCGCCACTAACTTTATTTAAAGAGGAAGTAGTCCATTGTGATAGATATTACCTGACAGAATAAGCTACTTTGCTTTTAATTACATTTAAAAAAGCCAAATTCATCCCTCTGACGTTTCAGGTTGGCAGAAGACCAATCTCGTTTCAATAAAAGCCGGGAGCACTTACGTAAACCGGAGTTGTGCACAGGGGGTGTGGTGGGATCCAGAAAACCTTTTGCCCCCACCATTGCTGGCTCTAGCAGTAAAATTAAAAGAAAGAAGGAATGTTAGTCACTTGGCCGCCTTTCTTTCCAGGGTTATACATGAAGATATGATTCACAACTACCTCAGCCAACTTAAAGTAGTATACAGGCCTTACCTTTGCAGGTAACACCCACATCCTCATAGTGGTAACAGTTGTGGACGCCCCAGTCCAGAGTACGGCACTGGCTGACGTCTGTTTCACTTCCTCTGCAGTCCACATTGTCCAGCAAGATGAGGCCTGAGCCTTGTCCAAACTGAGAGCTGCTCCCCACTGCCACAGCCACGCCGCAGCCCAGCTGCCGACACACCACGTTGGCGTCCACCATGTCCCAGTCGTCGTCACACACTGTGCCCCATGAGTTATTGTAGAACACCTCCACTCTTCCCTCACACCTGTTACGTCCATTCACCAGTTGTACTTTGGAGAGAAAATCAGACAATATGTGTCAGATTAATTCTGCCGTCAGTGTTTAAACACAACTCAATTTCTTGTCTTTGAGTAGATAAATACAGTATGTTCGGGTTGTTTGGTTATGATTGTGCCACCTCATTGATTAATCTGAGGCTTATAAAAGCTCTATTGTCTGAGAGACATTTTAACAACAGGACTATGTTTTAAAAGAGGGAAACAAACAGGATATGAAGACCGACTCGCATGGCTCTAATGTAATGACAGTTAATAGCAAAACGTCTAATCCTACCAAGTTAAGGCAAACAATAAGCCACATGACTCCGTGGAAGAGATGGTGGATGCAAGAGAATGGGAGGTTACATAGCAAATAAGTGGGGATTAGG
Organism: Perca fluviatilis; assembly: GCF_010015445.1. Lineage (NCBI taxonomy): Eukaryota > Metazoa > Chordata > Actinopteri > Perciformes > Percidae > Perca > Perca fluviatilis. Next base: position 28,164,401 of record NC_053127.1, on the reverse strand, counting down.
GAAATGGAGAGCTGGGAAAGTGACCTTGTTTAAAAAGCCCCAGGCAATGATCTAACCTTCTGTACTTTCTTTCACTGACACATGCCACTGATACAGTAGGTTTCCATGTCGTGGCCTGGATGCAGAAGTTTTTTCTGAACATGAGTGTTTGGGCAGGTGCAGAGGTGGAGGTGGCTGTCTGGCTCATGCTTACCTGGGTACTGTGTCCCCATGGGGGCTTGTATGACATTTGCTAGAGAGAGAGAGAGAGAGAGAGAGAATTATTTGTTGAAAGGAGGCTCTTGGCCTTCCATAGTTGCTGTACTCTGTATCTATTTTTCTGTAACACTAGACACAGCCTGAAACCACAACAGGAGACCTGTTCAGACCATGTAGAACAGCCATTACAATATAAATATGTTAGCCCATTCCTTTTAATTTGGATTTTTAGCCTGCTAGCGGCATGGAAAGGGAGGACAAGGTAACAACTTTTGGATTGATTGCCATTCAACTTTATACATTCATACATACATTCAGATACACTCATGGTCCTCAGAGGATAAATCCTACTACATTTGTAGATCCCCTGACTTTTCATCTAGTGCCACCATGATGTTTAAATTTCTGAATAAAAACCTCCATAAGATGACTCACTATCAGAATTTGAAAAGCAACCGGCTCGGCTGGCGGAAATCTCTAGTGGGCGGCTCTATGGGCCCTATAGTGCTAATTATTAGCTAAACTAAGATGTTTGCATTAGCTAGCATGGCTTACTCTACTTATTTTTTTATTTTAGAGTGAGGGACAAATTTGTTAAACTCTTATCAGTGAGTGGGGAAATACAACATCTAATCAAATGTCTCTCTCTATCATGGCATTTTATTTAATGCTTGTTGGCCAAATTAATCAATTAAAACAGTCAATAGATATTTTATATGCAAAACACAGAGGGTCCATGTTTCTGAAAAGTGTGTACTTTGACACAGATTTACCCAAGAGTCCCACTGGAAGATGTTTCTAGACCAGTATAGAAGCCTGAAGACTATCTCGAGTTTCAACAACTCACCGACAAAGGGATTGTTCTATACATCCAATGTAGGTAAATTCACAGGCTTCTCCCATTTGTGTGTGTGGCATTGAAACATGTACAGTGTATATACATATTGTAAAACTACCTAATTTAGCTTCAGGGGCTGGTAATCCATCTGTTTACAGTGTCACATACAGATTATGTTCTGGTTTATATTCCAGGGAGAGACAGTTCTTATTCTAAGGAGGATCAAAAAAGTAAACTGTAATAAACTTAAATATTACTTACTGTTAACAGCACGTCTGTCTATCTTTATGTCTCCTGAAATTTGAATACAAAAAAATGTTAGGCACACATTTGGATATATTTTTGCTTTATCAAGAGACAAATACAACAAGCTAGTGCCAGCACATTTGAATAAATTGTTCTCTCTTGATATTTGTTGATCCATAACGTCCAGTGAGTAGACGTTAAGCCCTTCAAAATAACTTCAGGGCTTTTCGCCAGCTATCACTGGTACACACAGGGCAGACAGTAACTGTGGACACAAAAGCACTCATCTACAGGGAGTTCACTTGCAGGCACACCCGGTTCATGAGCATTATTAACGTCCCAAACATGTGGTTCAGTTCAGCACCGACGCACAAGAAACCAACTTGTGTCGCAATCTGTTTCCGTTTTTGGCAGGAGTAACCTTTCCCCTTGGAACAACTATTAAAATATGAAACATCTCATAATGAATTGGAGTGGCCAGCATAATGTTGATGTCCCTTATTTAAAAACTAGTGATTGAAAGGGCCACCATATGTATTGTCTTCCCGTCGACCATTCAACTTTTGTTTTTTTGGGTCAAAATGTAAAATGATCATCATTTTTCGACACTTTTGTCGCTCTTTTTTGCAATTATTGTCATTTTATTATTGTTAACCCAATACCCAAATTTCTAATATAGAAACTTTGAAAATGGGTCAATTTGACCCGAGGACAACACAGGGGTTAAGAGTTTAAAAGCAAGCACATATGAGTTTTTTCAGTGTTAATAGTTTAAGATAAAGCTTGGGGATCGGTTTCAATCTTTATATAACCAACCTCTGGTCCTGAGCCAGTGTGTGAAAAATTACCCCCATAGGAAATTTTATACTTTAATAAGCAGTTTTTTGACATTGAGAACTTGAGATGTAAGGCCTATTACTTTTCCATTTAAATTTCACATTGTTCCCTTTAACAATGATAATGTACCACAAATATCATTAAAGAACTGCCCTTTAGCCATATAAAGAAACAAATATTAGATATCTGAAAATACAAGGCCTATAGTTTAAAATGTATTTCAGACTGTGGTTACTCTAATATGTATTTACTAAATTATTGTATGTCAATATTTCTCTAAAAATTACCCAAATAGAAAAAAATTAACTTTTACCCCTAATCACATGCAGTGTTCTTTATGGCAAAAGATGAGCTCCTGCAGTAAGACAGCTTGGAGCAAGTGGCCCAGACCCCGGGCCCCCACTCCCGCTCACACACTCACCGAGTCGCAGCAGCACACTGACAGCCACCAAAACGAGGAATCCCAGCAGGGACACCAGCAGCCAGACTGGGTTCCAGCACCTACACTCGCTCTCCACCACACGCTGGCCTCGCATGGCTGCCTGACTGACCATCCGCCTGCAACACACACATTCACATGCTGTCAGTCTTTCTCATTAGGCTTCCCCAAGTCCTGCGCTGTATGTGAACACGCCTCCAAATGTTGTAAACTACTGATTGGTAGACACATTTCTACTACTACAAAACAATCATTACTTTTTGTCCTGGTTCAGATTTGCCTAATTATAGTATTGGATTGTTTTCTGTGGGGGAGCCTACAGCTGTTGTTATTGTGCTGTAGTAGGTATTGATGGTAGTCTGAGGTCAGGCTTGGGAAATGTGTAGCTCAAAACGAAATCGTTTCCAGAGATCATGTGATGCACATCACTCGAACATGAATGTAAGAGAGCTGTAAGGAAGTTTATGTGGCACACAGAGCAAACAAGAAACCTCAGTTTCCCAGACATGGGCATGTGCCATCGTAAAGTTCATTCAACACCGGTAACGGGAAGCTGTGTTACATTGCTGTTGTGTAAGCACAAAATGTCCGCCGTGCACCTTCCTGGCAGGCAGCAGGTAACGGAGGCCGCAACAAAAGAGTCGGGCTGAGGTCTGTTACCCTGATGGTTAGAGATGAGTAATTTCCAACGTTTCCAGCATCCTCAACAGCTGAGGGAGGCTTGTGTTACAGACAGAGGCAGGCACCTGTGTTGTGGCTTTTGATAATCAAGGGGGATTTTCCTTCAGACAGAGAATATTAGGATTCACTGACAATCACTCAATAATCAGAGTTAGATAGTCACTGAATAGCCTACATTCTTTTCAAGTAAAACTGGGATGACTGGCATTCATCAAGTACTGCAAGGGGATTCAAATACATGAAGTAAATGCTATAGCAGCTGGTGTACTGTGATGATGTAACTGAAAATTTAAAAATTTAAATTTTAAACAGGCACTGCCAAAAGAAAAAGCAATGAAGTATATTATGAAATGGGAATTTTCAAATTACTAAATTCCAAATTTCACATATGTATTCTTTAACAGCAAATATCCCAGAAATGAACTGAATAGTGTTATTAGAAGCATGTTGTTATTAGGAGACCACAGTGTGTGGCTTGGCCTCAGGTTGTTTGTCCCTTTGCCAATGCAGAATTCCCCCTGACCTTACACAGGAATGTGTATTAGGGGATGATGAGGGGAGAATTTGATATTGGCCCCTCGAGATAGTGGACATTCCGAGCCCAGGGGGCACAAAAAGACATTTCTGCTTTCTGTGGTCCTCATCGTCAGGCATAAACGCTGCTTCCTGCAATCTGTCACTAGAACCCTCCTAAACGCTTATGCACCTGATGACACTGCAGGGGCGCCTCTCGTCTCCTTGGAGAGAGCAGGAGGCAGGGGGAGATGGGCTAGTGGGGGGAGGGGGGGGATTAGGGGGTGTTAAAATCTTCAGCCACTGTACTGTACAAGCCACTGTACTGTATACATACAGTTATCTTCAGCTTGTGAAGGTACATTTAACACACAACCTTTTGAGGGACCATTAGGGACAAGAAAACACTTGACAGCAGCCACAGAAACCACTCTGGACTGTGCATTCTTCATCCCAGTCCAGTCCATTTTCACTGCGCATTCGTATTGTCTGAAAAGGTGCAGCAGCAGAAGGCCAGAGGCCCACAGAGAAATCACTGTGCGTCCAATTGGGAGGTGGGGAGTTTAACACCAGCACAGCACTCGAGAACCACGGTTGTCTCATTTGCAGACTGTACCAACAAACCACTCGAAACCCTGGGACAAATGGCTCAGTTATGAGGGATGAAAAATAATCTAGTCCCCAATGTTATGTTTTTCAATACTCCATTCATGGTAGGATGTAGCGCAGATCCGCTGGGGAATAATGTTGCCTTTTGTGTCGGCTCTGCTTCCCCTCCCTTCTCACTTCCCTGTGCTGAGAAATAGCTGAAAGATCTCGGCCCCACAAAAATAACCCTTAATGTCTGAGATAAACTGCAGAATAATACTGTCAGTCTCTTTTAACTGAGAGAATTGTATAACCGTTAAACAGAGAAGCACTGCTTTTATCAGCACAAATGTCTGACCATAGCCTTGTATGAGCAATAACCTTTTTTTTAATTGCAAAGTCTATTTAGTTTTTGCGTGGAATGTGACAAAATGACAGAAGAAAGACATCTTTTTGAAAATATGGACTCAAACAGATAGAATTTAAGGTAATAATTCATGAAACATGTTTGAAATTGTATGATCTTAAATTAAATATCTGCCTTGCAACAATGCTGTTCAGTATGCACATCCTTATCTCCATCCCCTCTGTCCCACCATATTATAATGCATGTGAAGTTATTGCAAAATCAACTTTAATAAAACTAGATTTAAAGACAAAACCATGCACCCCTAGGTCACAGAACCAGGTTTATGTTGAAAATGATCATGATAATTAAATGAAGCAAATAAATGATACAAAAAAAGCTTAGTGTTACATACATACCTGTTGTGAAAGTGTTTATCTTCACCCACAATAATAAAAAGTATCCCCTCCAAAAAAAGTACTAAAAATGTCCTCAGAGCTCAGATAGCAGGCAGCTTAATTCCACAAGTCGCACAGAAAACACAGAAAGTTTGTGTAGAAATGGAGGCAGCAAACTCAGGAGTATCCAGCGCTGCTTGTATAAGGTCTTTCATGTCCTTAACCCTGCTTGACTATCTGGCTTCAGTGACAGAGATTACGTAAAACAATAAATACCAGAGCATTGTATGTTAATATTCTTAACGCCCTTTTACCTGTCTGTTTAAAAGAAGCAGGAGGGGCAAAAAAAGAAGAAAAAAAAAAAGACAAAGACAATGAAAGCTAACCCTTCATTGGTACCCCTGGATCTCCAGTTTCAGGTAGCGCTCACAGAAGGTGCGGTCCTGCTCATCTCTGCACACACTCACAGAGGGAGACAAGGCTGCGGCTCTCTGTGTGTGTGTGTGTGTGTGTGTGTGTGTGTGTGTGTGTGTGTGTGTGTGTGTGTTTTTGTTGTGTGTTGTGTGTGTGTGTGTGTGTGTGTGTGTGTGTGTGTGTTTTGCACTCTAAAGCTAAAGACTTCAATTATGAGGCAGTGAAAGTCAAAAGTTGTACACAGTAGTTCCTCAAGCATTTTGAAGGTAAAAATCTTCCAGTCCTCATCTAGTCCAAACTGCAAAGTAATGACGAACCACAGCGGAATGAAAAGACAAGGCAAACTGAATATGCACATCTTGGCTGAGTTCTCAATATTGCAGCTTTTTGTGTCAATCTTTGCCAGAAGATGTAACATTATGCTCAGTGTGGGGTCAGCATGCTGCATTTGACTGTTAGAAGTTTTCACAGCACCTCCAAAATCTTTCATTATAGCTTAAATGAATGATACATTGTCTCACAGTGCTTGAAATGGGCCAGTACTCACCAGTACTGAGTACCGGCACTTCTAATTTTTGTCCACACGAGTACCCTTACTTCTGATTGTTATTAACTGTATTATTAAATGGTTGATATCTGCGTATATTTATACCAAAATAGGCTATATATCATGATTTAGGGGAGAAACCAAGCAATTCTTTGTAAAATCAGACATTCAGCACCACCATATAGCCTGAATGGAATGATCCTTTGTTTCATAACCACATTTTCAGAAACTACGACAATTTGACTGTGAGATTGGCAGATCGAATCAGCCTCCTTAGATTGAATCGTTGAATAGTCGACTATTTGGGGTCACCCCTACAAGCTTTACGTATAAATAAAAATATATCCAAGAAACATTCGATGGTCATGTCATGCAACTGCTGAATTAGGTTACTGGCACATTTTTCGGTCAAATTCAGGCACTGCTGTCTCAAAGATTGTTATAATCTTCATGTGTTACCAACGAGATCTCAACCTCAGCAGAAAGAAATATTACCCCACACACTCCTCATGTCCATGAATTACTGCACTCCATCTTGTTTATTTGTATTCCAAAAAGCCTTTTCTTTGAGCTAGAAAGAAGCTTAATGTGCCTCGACATGGTTATATTTCACACATACAAGATATTCTGTAGTTCTTGCAATTGCATTGTCTCCTTGCAAGGATAAGCCAGGGGCCTCTCTGGATTGTGCAGAAGACTAATAGCAGTTGCTTCCAAACACTAATCCTTCCTGAGCCACGGAGAAACGTGCAGGCTGTCCACGGCCATTGACAGGCTTTTCAAGGACCAATTCATGGCTCCTTCCTGGGGTGTCGCTTGAATCAGTGGTTGAGTGAAAACACTGGGCTTCTGTTACACAAAGAATTTTCTGAACATCCAGGATAGGATGGAGAAAACACAACGCCACACAGCCAAAGTTCCAGATTTACTAGTAGCGTTGTCTTGCCTCAAACTTTAGCTTTTTGTGTGTCTGCACCTTTTTTCTTTGCCAAAGAACTAGTGACGCTGCTAACTAGTCAACCGTAAACTATTTTAGTTTTAAGGAGGGGAACTAACAAACATGAATGTGTATACCATATGTATAGTTTTGAATCAGTGGCCCTCATTTATGAAACGTGCGTATGACCTAAAACAGGCGTAGGACGGCATATGCCGATTCCTACGCAAAGCTTGGCATTTATCAATTTGAACGTGAGCGTAGGCTGCGATAAAATCTCATGTCTGGTCTGAACTCGTGTACGCAAGTTTTCGAGTCAGCGGGGACTTGCGGTGCAGCATATAATCAGTTTAACAGGAGAAGGAGAAGTCATCAGTTGATCACTTATCAGCATTGGCAGATCTGGCTCTTAGAGGACCTCTATGCGCCGGTACAACAGTGGACATACGCGCACGGACCACGGTGGAGCGCTCCATCGGATTGATTAAGGGCAGATGGCTCTTTCTTGCATCAGCGGGTGGGGGACCCTACTATACACGGCAGAAAAAGTCTGCAACATTGTTTTAGCCTGTGGGGTTCTGCACAACATTGCGCAGGAAAACAGGGTGCCACAAATGTACTGATGCAGCCAGATGACCCAATGCCCAGAGAGCAGTGTCCAGCACAGCCCCAACTGGGGGCTATACGAAGGAGACAGGATATTAATCCTTGCTTTTAAAAGGTGCCTATAGTGTTATGTTTGGCAATGATACTCAGGAGACATGACAATGCGCAACATTTTTATATATTCTTCAGGTTTTCGTTTCTCTTTTAACCCTTGTGTGGTCCTTCGGGTCCCAGTGACCCGAAGGACAACACAAGGATTATGTACTTCCCTTTACTTTGTTGAGAATTGCTCTCTAAACCCTGTTTCTTGTAAAGTAAGTAAGTAAAGTTTATTTCTAGAACACATTTAAACACAGTTTAAGCTGACCAAAATGCTGTACAAACAAGAACTAAGTTGCTGTATTAACCCTTGTTTAGAGAGCAATTCTCAACAAAGTAAAGGGAAGTACATAATCCTTGTGTTGTCCTTCGGGTCACTGGGACCCGAAGGACAACACAAGGGTTAAATTGTTATTAATGGCCACAAGTGAACGATGAAAAAACACGAGTAAAATAAGACACTGCATAAACTGTGTGTTTATTTAAATATAAGTACACCTACATGTAGGCCTAAGAGATTGCAATATAAGCCTGTATATTACTATTAAGACTATAGCATACGTCAAGGATGTATAAATTAAATAAACTTTAGCTGGAGTCCGATTTACTACAGCAACACTGTTGACCACACAGTGATCTCTTTCCATTCTGCATTCTTTCTACAGCCTTTAATACCAGTTTTCAGGCTGCCAAATAGTACACATGTTAGTGCAAATGAACCTGAGACATCAGGGTTTCAATTTCCACCTCTGAAAAGTGCTGTGTCTTAGCCGGGTTATGTCTCGCCATGTCATAAATTGTAGGGGCGAGGCTTCAAAACAGAGAAAATATTAGGGCGTGATATTTCAATTACAATCATTTCCAGCCGCCGCATTTATCAATGTACGACCATTCTTACGCTCAGATTGGTGTGATACGAACGTTTCATGAATCACACGTGAAGCCTGTCGCAAGATGATTTCTGCGCTTATATCTGCACTGGTTTCTATGTTAGGTTGATAAATGAGGACCAGCGTGTTTCTCCAGCAAACTTGGAAACGGTTTGGTCGTATGAAGCCCTGGGGCCTGTTACACAAAAGTAGAATAAAGAAATCCAGGATAACTGAAAAATCGCAGCTTGACTTAGTGTGATCCACTCATCGCGGCTTAATCGGTTGCACGTTTGCCGAGCCAGGATAAGTAGGTGAAGCTATGTCAAGCCAGGAGTAGATAGCTGGGATAAGTGCACGTTCACGGCTTTCTTAAATAGACCACGGTATCGATCACAGATTTACTGATGCAGAAATGGAAAAGACGTGTGCAGCATATGTTTCACCCGCTGAGCAGCAGCTTCTAATGGAAATTACGAGGAGGTGAAACATATAATATGCAAAAAGGGAAATACGGCTGTTATCAAACGGAAAAAAAAGCCCGACAGACAATAGCGGACAGACTGAATACGTATGGATTTAAAAAAAAATCTACTTAGTCACTCCACGTTTTAATTGCTTTAATATGCTTGTTTTATGTGTTGATTTTATTGCTGTATCTGTTTTTATGCGCTAAATGTGCTGGTTTTAGTGTAAAGTGTCTTTGAGTAGCCTGTAAAGCACTATATAAATAAAATGTATTATTATTTAGTCTACTTCGCCTTAAAAGTGAGCAGAGGGAATTCTTGATCCTGGGAAATTTATAAGGACTAGGCTTAATTTCAAAGCTTATTCATATAGCTTATTCATGCGAGAATGTTTTACAACCATATGCACAAATCTCCATAAGCTATGTCTAATTCTAAATATCTTTCTACAATTAATGTTCATACAGAACAAGCATGACTGGACAAAAACTTGAAAAAGAAGTGACTTCAATATACACTGTAAGCATATCTGTAAAACAATGTAGCCTGTTACTATTCATGTTTTTTTTTTCTCACTCCCAAGATGACAAGTGACTGCCCCAAAATAAAATGATTAAGAAGCTTTGTGGCATTCCAACACATTCTCACTCCCATTTGGTAAAAAAAGGAGGTTTGATCAGGTGCCATTGTCGTCGTTATTGATGCTAAAAGTCCGCTTTTAGAGTCCGCTGCGCGGTGTGGGAGGATCCCCCTGTCTCCCCCCGCGTTGCACGGGCGGGGGCACATTTCACGGGGACAGCAGCGGAGGAAAAGCCCATTTCCTCCGTATCGTCCCACTTTTTACCATTACCATCTCAAAAACTGCAGTAGTAGGATTTAAATCAAACTCGTGACAGCAATAGTGACAAGTAATTCATATTAATAAAATGAAGCGGAACACATTCAGAAGACAACGGAATAACTGTTAAACACGTTTATTTCGGATCAGAGCGTCAGCTGATTTAACACATAAGACTCCAGGATTAATCTTAGCCTGCCTGTTAGCCTGCTCTGGACCAGGCTAGCAGCAAACAATAAATCTCCATGGTTACTTGGCTGGGTTTAATTCAACCTGCTTTTGTGCAAGCCAAATTCATCCAGGATAACCTGAATATCCCGGCTTAATCCCTTATCTTGGTTTTGTGCAACAGCCCCCAGCACAATGACTGTAGTGACAGTAAATATGCAAGACATTACTTACTCACTAAGCTATTAACATCACCTAAAACACGTTTAATTTATTTACTTACTTAATTACTTACTTTGTTTTACTGTAATCCTACAATAACTACTTTCTTGGCCAATTGGGAGCAGCGGAAGCAAACTGAAAACACAACCCTACATCACCTTACTGAACTAGCCAGCGGCGGCGCCAGGGAGAGGCTGGGGGGTGCTGTAGCTACCCCTAGGTTTGCCATAGCACCCCCTTAGCAACCCCAAGAAATTGCTCTGGTTGATTTATAAATAAATAAAAAATCCTTAATGTGTAAATAGTATAATTTATATTTGAAAAATGAATAAATACATTAATAAAACAAACCGATTATTTTTAGGCTAAAAAACACAGGTGATCGTATTCGGCCAAAGGGTGCAGCACACATTGAACTTTTGACCTTACTTCCGCAGTAACGTATTCACAAAGAAGAAGAGCTCAATATTTGGAGCCGTTAGGATTAGAGAAGTGAATCTAACGCTAGCAATGGATTGTTTTTTACTCCCTAAACGTCAAGGTGTGGAGACTTTATCAAAACCTGTAAATGACTCTGAGAGATATGGTGAACTTGTCACCAACCGGGGCGAAGAAAAGCGGCCGGAGGAAGATGACCTGACCACGGCTGTGACTGCTGCTGAGGATGCTTAACATCACCCTGCTGTAAATGACATTAGACCAGGGGATCGCACAGCCAGGTCACAGTGGGTGAGTCAGCTGATAGGGGTCCATGCAATAACTTTACTCTCCCTGCCTCGTAGAAGAACATTACAGTAATAAACATGTGTTTTACAGAAATGTGAATAAATGGATCACCGAATCTAAAGTTAGGCTATACAGCGCACTGGACATCGGTTTATTTTTAGCCCAGAAAACGTGTTCGCCCTCCGTGGTTTATTTAGATATATTAGCCTAAGTCACTACAGATATGACTACATTATTTTGACCATACGTGCAAGTGTGAAAACTGTGTGAGGATACATGCGTGTGTGTTTTTATGTGTGTGCTTGGCTATGTGTGGTGTATTTGGCCTGCTGCATTAGGCTACTCTTCTGAGCAAAGTATGAGAGCTGCAGTAATGATTGTTTGAACCCGGCTTGTTGGCTGGTATTTAAAATATGTTTGGTGGGCTAATCAGAGTTCTATGGTGCTGTTGTATCGGCAACTTTAAATCAGTCTCTCTCGTTCGCTTGCTTAGTAAACCGCGGCGGAGGTGGGTGGGCATCTGCGCGAGTGTGTGTAATGTTAGCACCCTCACTGAAACGTCCAGCAACCCCAAAGCACCAGCAAAAGAACATCTCTGGCGCCGCCACTGTTGTTAGCTGCTGTTCTTTTACACATCCAGGAGAGAAGCAGTGGTAGTAAACATTGTCCTGTCCTGTTGAACATGACTGTCCCGGGACAGTCAGACACTGTCCTGAACACTATCCTGTGACTCACAGACACTGTCCTGTGACTCCATGACTGTCCGGTGACACCCAGACACTGTCCCGTGACACAGAGACACTGTCTCGGGACAGTCAGACATTGACAAGTGTGCGCACGTGGTTAATGAAGAGAGAATATTTCTCAATGTTTAACTGTTTATTTAGAATTTGTCTTTGAATCATTGTACATCTTTGGAACATCAAAAAACATCTTGTTTTGTTTTAGATAAAAGATGTAGATTGTTTTTTTAGGATTTTTTAATTAGCAAATTTGTTTGTTAGAATTGTTAATAACGATAACTTGTGCTTTTAATTAGTAGTTCTGAGGGCTATTTCACAAAAGCAAGTTATCCTGGCTCAATTTAGCCTTGACTCGTTTTCACAAAAGCAGAGGCACCTAAGTTACCATGGATATTTATTCTGTACAGCTAGCCTGGTCCAGGAGCCTGTTGCACAAAAGTAGAATGAAGATATCCAGGATAAATGAAAAAGCGCAGCTTGACTTAGTGTGATTCGCTTATCGCGGTTTAATCGGTTGCACGTTTGCTGAGCCAGGATCAGACGGTGAAGCTATGTCAAGCCAGGTGTAGATAGCTGGGATAAGTGCTCGTTCACAGCTTTCTTAAATAGACCAAGGTATCGATCACAGATTTAGGCTACTGATGCAGAAATGGAGAATATGCGTGCGGCACATGTTTCACCCGCTGAGCAGCAACTAATTATGGAAAGTTAGGAGGAGGTGAAGCGCATAATATACAGAAAAGGGAAATACAGCTGTTGTTATCAAACCGAGAGAAAAAGCCGGACAGACAATAGCGGCCCAACTTTTTTTATTTAAAAAAATCTACTTACTAGTCACTCCACATTTTTATAAAGTTGTACATTCTGTTTTAATTGCTTTAATATGCTTGTTTTATGTGTTGGTTTTATTGCTTTATCTGTTTTAATGTGCTAAATGTGCTGGTTTTACTGTAAGGTGTCTTTTAGCCTACCATGTAAAGCACTATATAAATTAAATGTATTATTATTTAGCCTACTTTGCCATAAAATTGAGCAGAGGGAATTAATGTTCCTTGGGAAATTTACCTTAAAGACTAGGCTTAATTTCAAACCCTTATTCACAATGCGAGAATATGTTTTTCAACCATTTGCACAAATCTCTATGAGCTATGTCTAGTTCTAAATATCTTTCTACAATTAATGATCATACAGGACAAACATGACTGGGCAAAAACTAGAAAAATAAGTGACTTCAATACACACTGTAAGCATATCTGTAAAACAATGTAGCCTATTATTCATGTTTTTTTTATTGTCACTCCCAAGCTCGAAGATAAGTGACAGCACCAAAATAAAAAAGATTAAGAATCTTTGAACACATTTTCACTCCCATCTCGTAAAATACGGACGTTTGGTCAGGTGCCATTGTCGTTGTTTCACAGGGAGAGCAGCGGAGGAAAAGCCCATTTCCTCTGAGTCATCCCACTTTTTCTCCAGGTGCCAGTGCAACCATTTTTTACCATCTAAACAACTGCAATAGAAGGATCTAAATCAAACTCATGACAGCAATAGTGCCAAGTAATGCACGTTAATAAAAATAAAGTGGAACACATTCAGAAGACAACGGAATAACTTAAACGTTAAACACTCAGAGCGGCAGCTGATTTAACACATAAGACTCAAGGATTAATCTTAGCCTGTCTGTTAGCCTGCTCTGGAGCAGGCTAGCTGCAAAGAATTAATCGCCATGGTTACTTGGCTGGGTTTAATTCAACCTGCTTTTGTGCAACCAAATCAAAGCTAAATTCATCCAGGATAACTTGAATATCCTGGCTTAATCCCTTATCCTGGTTTTGTGCAACAGGCCCCAGACCAGGCTAACAACTAGGATTTATTAATCCTGGAGCCTTTCCTGTTCACTCAGCAGTGGTTTTCCCATATTGTTATCAGCCAGAGGGCTGTTGCACAAAACCAGGATAAGGGATTAAGCCGGGATATTCAAGTTATCCTGGATGAATTTAGCTTTAACTTGGTTGCACAATAGTAGAGGCACCTTATTTTCATTAGCCTGCAACAAAATACAACCGGTGTATACTGATGTTCAGTTAAAGGAATACACCACCGTTTGTTGAAATACAGTTATTCACCGTCTCCTCTAAATTTATATAGGTGGGCAACGCATTTTTTTTTTCAGTGCATGCATTGTCTTAACCCAGCGGCAACACCGCTAGCTTAGTTTAGCATAATGAATGGAATACTTTGTTTCCATTAGCATATCATGAGTAGAAGTGACCCAACAACAACAACAAACAAAACCTAATTAAAGCTGCGAGCAGCGAAGGACGGGCCCTTGCGCGCGTCGGGGTTACCGGCGGACGCCGCTCCTTGCGACCGTGCATTTGCGTGGCACTCAGACACCGCAAATCGTCACCAATGAAAAGGGAACTCCCCGCCGAGTACAACGATACCTCACAAAAGACTCTACGTCATGCGGTTCATTAACTGTGAAAGGGGGCATGGCCAAAGCATAGGGGGCGGGCCAAACCATCACCAATAAAAAAGGGAGTCTCTGCTGAGTTCATTGATACCTCACACAAGACTCTACCTTAGATGGGTCAGCATTTATGAAAGGGAGTGTGGCTAAAACATAGGGGGTGGGCCAAACCATCACCAATGAAGAAGGAAGTCTCTGCTGAGTTCAATGATACCTCACACAAGGGTCTACATCAAACGGGTCTTTAGTTATAAAAGGGGGCGTGCCTAGAGCTTAGGGGGAGGGTCAAACCATCACCAATAAAGAATGAAGTCTCTGCTGAGTGCAATGATACCTCACACAAGGGTATACCTTAAACGGTTGAAATGTTATGAAAGGAGGCGTGGCCTGAGTAAATGGGCGTGGTCATATTATAGGGGGCGGCTCAGTATCACATGTAGACCACACATTCTGAGTTTCATGTAAATTGGATGATGTTTGTCATATAAGGCGCATTTCCTGCTGCCAGCGGTGGTCGCTATGACCAAAAGTCAACTTTGGCCTGTAGGTGTCCTCAGGCCTGGACCCTTGTCAATCCTAAGAAATATCGGGCAGATACAACAACGTATGCTCAAGTTACAACAACTTCTTTGTTCATCGCTAAACACTCAAAATGGCCGCCACGCCCACACCATCTGATGAAAAGTTTTTCTTTTAATAACTTTTTATCGTTAAGGTGTTGGGATGGTACAGACCAAGTTTGAAGTCCATCGGATGAAATCTCTAGGAGGAGTTTGTTAAAGTATAGCACCTTGACTTTTAGGCCTACTTCTTGTTGCCACTAAGGGGCGCTATGACTTTAAGTAAATATCGGCCTTTATTTGTCCTCAGGGTTGGACTCTTATGAATCCTGAAAAGTTTCGAACCAGTTGGACAATGTACACTCGAGTTACACCCACTTCCTGTTTCAGCGGCAAAACACATAAAATGGCCAGCCCGCCACAGCCACGCCCTCTGACAAAAAGTTTTTCTGTTAAAAACTTTTCATCTTTAATGTCTTAAGATGGCACAGACCGAATTTGAAGTTGATCTGATTAAATGTCTAGGAGGAGTTAGTTAAATTACGACGTGGAAATGGCCAAAATTGAACTAATTTCAAACTTTGAAATCAAAATGGCGGACTTCCTGTTGGGTTTAGGGTATGGCTCTCATGGAGTTTTTTGTACATCTTGACATTGTACATATGTGTACCAAGTTTCGGGAGTCTACGTTAAACACACTGCAGGGGCTCAATTTCTTTAACTTTCTAGGGGGCGCTAGTGAGCCATTTTTGAGTTTTTGAATATGTTAAGCCCCTGAAAAAGCCAATTCATTTGCCGGAAAAAAGAAATGATAATTCCCTCAGTTTCAATAGGGCCTTCGGCGCTCGGGCCCTAATTACTGTGGCCTGCATATTCACGACGAGTAAAAATAACAATGCAGATTAAGACTAGATGATTTACTAGGCAGATATTGACTTGAGACTATATTGGATGGAAGTAAGCTACAGCCGAAGCACTGCTGCTCGGGCACAGAGATATGGGCAGCCTGCGGAGCTCCACGACCAGCGCAAAGTCACTGTCTGAGGGTTACTAGACAACGAAATGCCGCTGCCCTGACTGAGCTCTGCAGGGCTCTGCGGCCAGCGCAAATACACTGTTACTGACATTACATGAGAGACATTACATTACAGACATGACAGACATTACATGACAGACATTACATTACAAACATTACATTAGTCAGACATTACAGACATTACATAACAAACATGACATTACATTACAGACATTATATGACAGACATAACATTACATAGACATTACATTACAGATAGACATTACAGACATTACAATACAGATAGACATTACAGACATTACATTACAGATAGTACATTAAAGATAGAAAATACATTACAGACATTACAGTTTAACATTACAGACATAACATTACAGTTAGACATTACAGATAAACATTACATTACAGATAGACATTAAAGACATTACATTACAGGCATTATATTAGAGATACAGATATTACAATACAGATAAACATTACAGATTGACATTACAGACAGTAGATTATAGTAAGACATTACATTACAGAAACACATTACAGACATTATGTTACAGTTAGACCTTAGCGACATTACATTACAGATAGTATATTACAGTTAGACATTACAGAAATTACATTACAGATAAAAATTACAGGTAGACATTACATTACAGATAGACATTACAGACATTACATTACAGTTATACATTACAGATAGACATTACATTACAGAAACATTACAGACATATTACAGTTAGACATTACAGACATTACATTAGTTAGACATTAAAGATAAACATTACGTTACATATAAACATTACAGACATTACATTACAGTTAGACATTACAGATAGACATTACATTACAAACATTACAGTTAGACATTACCGACATTACATTACAGACATTACAGATAGACAATACAGACATTGTATTACAGAAAGATATTACGACATTACATTACAGATATTATGACAGACATAACATTACATACATTACATTATAATAATATTAAATTACAGGTAGACGTTACAGACATTACAATAGACATTACAGACATTACATTACAGATAGTACATTACAGATAGAAAATACATTACAGACAGACATTACATAGATTACATTACAGTTAGACATTACAGACATTACATTAGTTAGATATTACACACATTACATTACAGACATTACACACATTACAATACAGATAGTACATTACAGATAGAAAATACATTACAGACAGACATTACATACATTACAGTTAGACATTACACACATTACATTACATTACACACATTACATTACAGACATTACAGTTAGACATTACAGATAGACATTACAGACAAATTACAGAGACATTACAGACATTACAGATAAGAATTACAGGTAGACATTACATTACAGACATTATATTAGAGTTAGACATTACATTACAGATAAACATTACATTACAGATAAACATTACAAACATATTACAATTAGGCATTACAGACATTATATTAGTTAGACATAAAAGATCAACATTATGTTACATATAAACATTACAGACATTACATTACAGTTAGACATTACAGATATTACATTACAGTTAGAGATTACAGATAGGTATTACATTACAAACCTTACAATTAGACATTACAGACATTACATAACAGACAGATATTACAGATAGACATTAAAGACATTGCATTACAGACTGATATTACGACATTACGTTACAGACATGACAGACATAACATTACAGTTAGACATTACAGTTGGACATTACAGTTAAATATTACAGACATTACAGACATTACAAACATTACAGTTAGACATTACAGACATTACAGACATTACAGTTAGACATTACAGACATTTCAGTTGGACATTACAGATAGACCTTACAGTTAGACATTACAGTTAGACATTACAGTTGGACATTACAGTTAGACATTACAGACATTACAGACATTACAGTAAGACATTACAGACATTACAGTTAGATATTACAGACATTACAGTTACACATTACAGACATTACAGTTAGACATTATAGAAATGACAGTTAGACTTTACAGGCATAACAGTTAGACATTACAGTTGGACATTACAGTTGGACATTACAGTTGGACATTACAGACATTACAGTTAGACATTACAGACATTACAGATAGACATGACAGACATTACAGTTGGACATTACAGTTGAACATTAAGGTTGGACATTACAGACATTACAGTTGGACATTACAGACATTACAGTTAGACATTACAGTTAGACATTGCAGTTGGACATTACAGTTAGATATTACAGACATTACAGTTGGACATTACAGACATTACAGTTGGACATTACAGTTGGACATTACAGACATTACAGTTGGACCTTACAGTTAGACATTACAGACATTACAGTTAGACATTACAGTTGGACATTACAGACATTACAGTTGGACATTACAGTTGGATATTACCGACATTACAGGTGGACATTACAGACATTACAGTTGGACATTACAGATATTACAGTTGGACATTACAGACATTACAGTAAGACATTACAGTTGGACATTACAGACATTACAGTTGGACATTACAGTTGGATATTACCGACATTACAGGTGGACATTACAGACATTACAGTTGGACATTACAGATATTACAGTTGGACATTAAAGACATTACAGTTGGACATTACAGTAAGACATTACAGACAATACAGTTGGACATTACAGACATTACAGTTGGACATTACAGTTGGACATTACAGTTAGACATTACAGACATTACAGACATTACAGACATTACAGTCATTATGACATTTACAGTCAATATCAGTTACAATTACACTTTACAGTTAGACATTATAGAAATGACAGTTAGACTTTACGGCATAACAGTTAGACATTACAGTTGGACATTACGGTTCCGACATTACAGTTGATTATTACAGACATTAAGACATTACAGATTATAGACATTACAGACATAATACATTACAGTTGAACATTAAGGTTGACATTACAGACATTACAGTTGGACATTAATACAACAGTTACATTACAGATGCGTTGAGACATTACAGTTAGATATTACAGACATTGACAGTGCCAGTGTACATAATTACAGTTGGACATTACAGTTGGACATTACAGACATTACAGTTGGACCTTACAGTTGGACATTACAGACATTACAGTTGGACATTACAGTTGGACATTACAGACATTACAGTTGGACATTACAGTTGGACATTACAGACATTACAGTTGGACATTACAGTTGGACATTACAGACATTACAGTTGGACATTACAGTTAGACATTAGACATTACAGTTAGACATTACAGTTGGACATTACAGTTGGATATTACCGACATTACAGGTGGACATTACAGACATTACAGTTGGACATTACAGATATTACAGTTGGACATTAAAGACATTACAGTTGGACATTACAGTAAGACATTACAGACAATACAGTTGGACATTACAGACATTACAGTTGGACATTACAGTAAGACATTACAGACAATACAGTTGGACATTACAGACATTACAGTTGGACATTACAGACATTACAGTTGGACATTAGAGTTAGACATTACACACATTACAGTTAGACATTACAGTTGGACATTACAGACATTACAGTTGGATATTACCGACATTACAGGTGGACATTACAGACATTACAGTTGGACATTACAGATATTACAGTTGGACATTACAGACATTACAGTTGGACATTACAGTTAGACATTACAGACAATACAGTTGGACATTACAGACATTACAGTTGGACATTACAGACATTACAGTTGGACATTAGAGTTAGACATTACACACATTACAGTTAGACATTACAGTTGGACATTACAGACATTACAGTTGGACATTACAGTTGGACATTACAGACATTACAGTTAGACATTACAGACATTACAGTTAGACATTACAGACATTACAATTGGACATTACAGACATTACAGTTGGACATTACAGTCATTACAGTTGGACATTACAGACATTACAGTTGGACATTACAGTTAGACATTACAGACATTACAGTTGGACATTACAGAGATTACAGTTGGACATTACAGTTGGACATTACAGTTGGACATTACAGACATTACAGTTGGACATTACAGTTGGTTACGATATTACAGTTCATTATCATATGGACATTACAGATATTACAGTTGGACATTACAGTTAGGCATTACAGACATTACAGTTGGACATTACAGACATTACAGTTGGACATTACAGTTGGACATTACAGTTGGACATTACAGACATTACAGTTAGACATTATAGACATTACAGTTAGACATTACAGACATTACAATTGGACAATACAGACATTATAGTTGGACATTAGAGTTAGACATTACACACATTACAGTTGACCATCACGCACTACACATCTATGAATCACACCATCACATGACATCACAAATCTTACATCCAGCTGACACACATTACACATAAATCATAGCTCGAGCATCAACTCTTACTTAGTTCTCATACAGCAATGTTACATCCGCTCAAGCATCACAGCCGCTCTACTTACACACGCACCATCATCATCACAGCTGAACATCACATTGACATCTAAACATCCTGTCTCTGGAAGTAATGAACATCACAAAGACGAAACTTCTACTCTTTGAACCAAAACAACATCTTTGAAAACAACTTCCCTCCCTTTACTATCTTGGAAAAAAAAATAACATCTTTAGAAAACTAAAAAACTTATATGGAAAGAAAATACCGCCAACTCTAACGATAACTCGACAACTCTCACTCTTAGAAAACAATCTCTAACACCTTTCACTCTCACACAAGATGCAAACCTCTTTACCGTCCCAAACTACAAGCGTTCCACGAGTGTGCCCACAGGTGGGTTCTATACATGTCCTTGACTTCATGGATCCATCACAATGGTGCTTCATCCGAACGAGGCTAATTGCCCCACATTACCGGTCCATCCCGTATCCCAATGTATAACGGTAATATCCAATCCAATCAAAATCACCTATAACCCACAAACTTCATGATGTTCCTAGTCTTTTAAAAGACAAACCCTATCGGTACACGCTTTCGTCTCACGCGAGACGACTTCCTCCCTTGAATCTCTTTCGAAGTGTAACGTCCATATCCAATTCCACCACGATCCATCTATTTCC
The DNA here is from genome assembly GCF_010015445.1 of Perca fluviatilis. Taxonomy (NCBI): domain Eukaryota; kingdom Metazoa; phylum Chordata; class Actinopteri; order Perciformes; family Percidae; genus Perca; species Perca fluviatilis. The sequence continues at coordinate 28,143,457 of NC_053127.1, read as the reverse complement.
ATTGCATCACGTTATTTCAATCAAGGTGATCCTTAAGCTCCTGCTCTCATCATCCACAGTCCCAGAGCCCGAGATCCCTTGAGGAAACCCAGGATTTAAACTCTCAGCAGGCTGTACAGTCTAGTCCGCCCGTCTATCCTGATCTGATTCTCCCTCGGCTTCCAGCAATGCAACCGAACGAAGCACACCGATGTTGAACATTGCAGTTAAATTACAGACATTACAGTTAGACATCACCAGACATTACAGTTAGACACAGACATTACAATTGAACATTACAGTTGAACATTACAGTTAGACATTACAGTTAGACATTACAGACATTACAGTTAAACATTACAGACATTACAGTTGGACATTACAGTTGGAGCATTACAAGACATTAGCATTAAGACATTACAATTTAGACATTACGAGGAAGTTAGACATTACAGACATTACATTTTAGACATTAGACATTACAGTTGGACATTACAGTTGAATTACCAGACATTATGGTTAGGATATTACAGTTAGACATTACAGACATTACAGACATTACAGTTATACATTACAGACATTACAGTTGGACATTACTGGATAGACAATACAGACATTACAGTTAAACATTACAGTTAGACATTACATACATTACGGTTAGAAATTACAGGCATTTACGGTTAGACGTACAGTTAGACATTACAGACATTACAGGTTGAACATTACAGTTAGGCATTACAGACATTACAGACATTACAGTTAGACATCCACAGACATTACAGTTAGAAATTACAGGCATTACAGTTAGAAATTACAGGCATTACAGTTAGACATTACAGTTAGACATTACAGACATTACAGTTGAACATTACAGTTAGGCATTACAGACATTACAGTTTGACATCACAGACATTACAGTTAGACATTACAGACATTACAGTTGGACATTACAGTTAGACATTACAGACATTACAGTTAGACATTACAGACATTACAGTTGAACATTACAGACATTACAGTTAGACATTACAGACATTACAGTTAGACATTACAGACATTACAGTAAGACATTAGACGTACAGTTAGACATTACAGTTGGATTAGTTAAACGTACAGACATTACAGTTAGACATTACAGTTAGACATTAGACATTACAGTTAGACATTACAGACATTACAGTTAGTCATTACAGACATTACAGTTAGACATTACAGACATTACAGTTAGACATTACAGGCATTACAGTTAGACATTACAGACATTACAGTTAGACATTACAGTTAGACATTACAGCCATTACAGTTGGACATTACAGTTAGACATTACAGACATTACATACATTACAGTTAGACATTACAGGCATTACAGTTATACATTACAGACATTACAGTTGGACATTACAGATAGACAATACAGACATTACAGTTAAACATTACAGTTAGACATTACATACATTACAGTTGAACATTACAGTTAGGCATTACAGACATTACAGACATTACAGTTAGACATCACAGACATTACAGTTAGACATTACAGACATTACAGTTGGACATTACAGTTAGACATTACAGACATTACAGTTAGACATTACAGACATTACAGTTAGACATTACAGACATTACAGTGTAACATTACAGACATTACAGTTGGACATTAGAGTTAGACATTACACACATTACAGTTGGACATTACAGATATTACAGTTGGACATTACAGACATTACAGTTGGACATTACAGTTAGACATTACAGTTAGACATTACAGTCATTACAGTTAGACATTACAGACATTACAGTAAGACATTAGTCATTAGAGTTAGACATTACAGTTGGACATTAGTTAGACATTACAGACATTACAGTTAGACATTACAGACATTACATTTAGACATTAGACATTACAGTTGGACATTACAGTTAGACATTACAGACATTATAGTTGGACATTACAGTTAGACATTACAGACATTACAGACATTACAGTTAGAAATTACAGGCATTACAGTTAGAAATTACAGGCATTACAGTTAGACATTACAGTTAGACATTACAGTTGAACATTACAGTTAGGCATTACAGACATTACAGTTAGACATCACAGACATTACAGTTAGACATTACAGACATTACAGTTGTACATTACAGTTAGACATTACAGACATTACAGTTAGACATTACAGACATTACAGTTAGACATTACAGACATTACAGTAAGACATTAGACATTACAGTTAGACATTACAGTTGGACATTAGTTAAACATTACAGACATTACAGTTAGACATTAGACATTACAGTTAGACATTACAGACATTACAGACATTACAGTTAGTCATTACAGACATTACAGTTAGACATTACAGACATTACAGTTAGACATTACAGGCATTACAGTTAGACATTACAGACATTACAGTTAGACATTACAGTTAGACATTACAGACATTACAGTTAGACATTACAGTTGGACATTACAGTTAGACATTAGACATTACAGTTAGACATTACAGACATTACAGTTAGACATTACAGACATTACATTTAGACATTACACATTACAGTTGGACATTACAGTTATTACAGACATTATAGTTGGACATTACAGTTAGACATTACAGACATTACAGTTAGACATTACAGGCATTACAGTTGGACATTACAGACATTACAGTTGGACATTACAGTTGGACATTACAGACATTACAGTTGGACATTACAGACATTACAGTTGGACATTACAGACATTACAGTTGGACATTACAGTTGGACATTACAGACATTACAGTTGGACATTACAGACATTACAGTTGGACATTACAGACATTACAGTTGGACATTACAGTTAGACATTACAGACATTACAGTTAGACATTACAGACATTACAGTTGGACATTACAGTTACACATTACAGACATTACAGTTACACATTACAGACATTACAGTTGGAAATTACAGACTTTACAGTTAGACATTACAGGCATTACAGTTAGACATTACAAACACTACAGTTAGACATTACAGATAGACATTACAGACATTACAGTTAGTCATTACAGACATTACAGTTAGACATTACAGACATTACAGTTAGACATTACAGGCATTACAGTTAGACATTACAGACATTACAGTTAGACATTACAGTTAGACATTACAGACATTACAGTTAGACATTACAGTTGGACATTACAGTTAGACATTAGACATTACAGTTAGACATTACACATTACAGTTGGACATTACAGTTATTACAGACATTATAGTTGGACATTACAGTTAGACATTACAGACATTACAGACATTACAGTTAGAAATTACAGGCATTACAGTTATAAATTACAGGCATTACAGTTAGACATTACAGTTGGACATTACAGACATTACAGTTGGACATTACAGTTGGACATTACAGACATTACAGTTGGACATTACAGACATTACAGTTGGACAATACAGACATTACAGTTGGACATTACAGACATTACAGTTGGACATTACAGACATTACAGTTGGACATTACAGTTGGACATTACAGACATTACAGTTGGACATTACAGACATTACAGTTGGACATTACAGACATTACAGTTGGACATTACAGTTAGACATTACAGACATTACAGTTAGACATTACAGACATTACAGTTGGACATTACAGTTACACATTACAGACATTACAGTTACACATTACAGACATTACAGTTGGAAATTACAGACTTTACAGTTAGACATTACAGGCATTACAGTTAGACATTACAAACATTACAGTTAGACATTACAGATAGACATTACAGACATTACAGTTAGACATTACAGACATTACAGTTGAACATTGCAGTTAGAAATTACAGACATTACAGTTAGACATCACAGACATTACAGTTAGACATTACAGACATTACAATTGAACATTACAGTTGAACATTACAGTTGAACATTACAGTTAGACATTACAGACATTACAGTTAAACATTACAGACATTACAGTTGGACATTACAGTTAGACATTACAGACATTAGCATTAGACATTACAATTGAACATTACAGTTAGACATTACAGACATTACATTTAGACATTAGACATTACAGTTGGACATTACAGTTAGACATTACAGACATTATAGTTGGATATTACAGTTAGACATTACAGACATTACAGACATTACAGTTATACATTACAGACATTACAGTTGGACATTACAGATAGACAATACAGACATTACAGTTAAACATTACAGTTAGACATTACATACATTACAGTTAGAAATTACAGGCATTACAGTTAGACATTACAGTTAGACATTACAGACATTACAGTTGAACATTACAGTTAGGCATTACAGACATTACAGACATTACAGTTAGACATCACAGACATTACAGTTAGACATTACAGACATTACAGTTGGACATTACAGTTAGATTTTACAGACATTACAGTTAGACATTACAGACATTACAGTTGAACATTACAGTTAGGCATTACAGACATTACAGTTAGACATCACAGACATTACAGTTAGACATTACAGACATTACAGTTGGACATTACAGTTAGATTTTACAGACATTACAGTTAGACATTACAGACATTACAGTTAAACATTACAGACATTACAGTTGAACATTACAGACATTACAGTTAGACATTACACACATTACAGTTAGACATTACAGACATTACAGTAAGACATTAGTCATTACAGTTAGACATTACAGTTGGACATTAGTTAGACATTACAGTTAGACATTACAATTGAACATTACAGTTAGACATTACAGACATTACAGTTGGACATTACAGTTAGACATTACAGACATTACCGTTAGACATTACAATTGAACATTACAGTTAGACATTACAGACATTACAGTTAGACATTACAGACATTACATTTAGACATTAGACATTACAGTTGGACAATTAGTTAGATATATAGTTACAGTTGGACATTATGATATAGTTAGACAATTAAGTTTAGACATTACAGTTAGACATTAATAGACATTACAAATACAGTTGAACATTACAGTTAGGCATTACAGACATTACAGACATTACAGTTAGACATCACAGACATTACAGTTAGACATTACAGACATTACAGTTGGACATTACAGTTAGACATTACAGACATTACAGTTAGACATTACAGACATTACAGTTAGACATTACAGACATTACAGTGTAACATTACAGACATTACAGTTGGACATTAGAGTTAGACATTACACACATTACAGTTGGACATTACAGATATTACAGTTGGACATTACAGACATTACAGTTGGACATTACAGTTAGACATTACAGTTAGACATTACAGTCATTACAGTTAGACATTACAGACATTACAGTAAGACATTAGTCATTAGAGTTAGACATTACAGTTGGACATTAGTTAGACATTACAGACATTACAGTTAGACATTACAGACATTACATTTAGACATTAGACATTACAGTTGGACATTACAGTTAGACATTACAGACATTATAGTTGGACATTACAGTTAGACATTACAGACATTACAGGCATTACAGTTAGAAATTACAGGCATTACAGTTAGAAATTACAGGCATTACAGTTAGACATTACAGTTAGACATTACAGTTGAACATTACAGTTAGGCATTACAGACATTACAGTTAGACATCACAGACATTACAGTTAGACATTACAGACATTACAGTTGTACATTACAGTTAGACATTACAGACATTACAGTTAGACATTACAGACATTACAGTTGAACATTACAGACATTACAGTTAGACATTACAGACATTACAGTTAGACATTACAGACATTACAGTAAGACATTAGAAATTACAGTTAGACATTACAGTTGGACATTAGTTAAAGATTACAGACATTACAGTTAGACATTACAGTTAGACATTAGACATTACAGTTAGACATTACAGACATTACAGACATTACAGTTAGTCATTACAGACATTACAGTTAGACATTACAGACATTACAGTTAGACATTACAGACATTACAGTTAGACATTACAGTTAGACATTACAGACATTACAGTTAGACATTACAGTTGGACATTACAGTTAGACATTAGACATTACAGTTAGACATTACAGACATTACAGTTAGACATTACAGACATTACATTTAGACATTACACATTACAGTTGGACATTACAGTTATTACAGACATTATAGTTGGACATTACAGTTAGACATTACAGACATTACAGACATTACAGTTAGAAATTACAGGCATTACAGTTAGAAATTACAGGCATTACAGTTAGACATTACAGTTAGACATTACAGACATTACAGTTGAACATTACAGTTAGGCATTACAGACATTACAGTTTGACATCACAGACATTACAGTTAGACATTACAGACATTACAGTTGGACATTACAGTTAGACATTACAGACATTACAGTTAGACATTACAGACATTACAGTTGAACATTACAGACATTACAGTTAGACATTACAGACATTACAGTTAGACATTACAGACATTACAGTAAGACATTAGACATTACAGTTAGACATTACAGTTGGACATTAGTTAAACATTACAGACATTACAGTTAGACATTACAGTTAGACATTAGACATTACAGTTAGACATTACAGACATTACAGACATTACAGTTAGTCATTACAGACATTACAGTTAGACATTACAGACATTACAGTTAGACATTACAGGCATTACAGTTAGACATTACAGACATTACAGTTAGACATTACAGTTAGACATTACAGCCATTACAGTTGGACATTACAGTTAGACATTACAGACATTACATACATTACAGTTAGACATTACAGGCATTACAGTTAGACATTACAGACATTACATTTGGACATTACAGTTTGACATTACAGACATTACAGTTAGACAGTAGAGACATTACAGTTGGACATTAATTCAATTAAATTTTATTTATAGTATCAAATCATAACAGAGTTATCTCGAGACAATTTACAGATAGAGTAGGTCTAGACCACACTCTATAAATTCCAAAACCCCAACAATTACAGTAATTCCCTCAAGAGCAAGCATTAGCAGTGGCTATTGCGACAGTGGCAAGGAAAAACTCCCTTTTAGAAAGAAACCTCGGCAGACCCAGACTCTTGGTAGGCGGTGTCTGACGGGCCGGTTGGGGGTGTGATGGACAGTGGCACATAATAGTCACATTAAAGATAATGGTACAGTGACTTCAAAGGTCATCGTGGAAGTTCATGTCATGTCGGATGTGGCGGACGCGGCAGGACGCAGTAGGACCCAGCAGGATGCAGCCGGGAATTGCAGAGAATCGCAGAGCATAGCTCTGCGAAGAAGAAACATAAGGACACCGGGGAGTAAACTCCCCAGAGCTAGGTTAGTAACAAGCATTTCTGGGACAGGATGCATACAAAAGGAAACAAGTAGAGATGAGAGAGCAGCTCAGTGTGTCACAGGAAGGAAGGAACTTCCCCGGCAGTCTAGAATTATAATAGCATAACTAAGAGAGGCAGGTTAAAGAGAGGTGCCTGGTCGGGCTAGAACTCTCCCCAACCGGATCGGGCTGTACTGGCCTGCCTCCCTCTACTCTCGCTATATTATTGATTATATAATAAATAAAACTGATGACTACGAAGAGAAGCAGGTGGGCCGGTTAGGCGGACGCTGCCACTCCTCACTCCTTAACTATAAGCTTTTTCAAAGAGGAGGGTTTTCAGTTTACTCTTAAATGTGGTGACGGTGTCTGCCCCTCGAACCTAAAGTGGGAGCTGGTTCCACAGGAGCGGAGCCTGGTAGCTGAAGGCTCTGGCCCCCAGTCTACTTTTAGAGACTCTAGGAACCACAAGTAGCTCTGCATTCTGGGAGCGTAGTACTCTACTAGGACAATAAGGTACTAGGAGCTCTTCTAGGTATGATGGTGCTTGACCATTTAGAGCTTTGTAGGTCAGGAGGAGGATTTTAAATTCGATCCTAGATTTTACAGGAAGCCAGTGCAGAGAAGCCAATACAGGAGAAATATGATCTCTTCTCTTAGTTCTTGTCAGAACACGTGCTGCAGCATTCTGGATCAGCTGGAGAGTCTTAAGGGACTTATTTGAGCAACCTGATAGTAAGGAATTGCAGTAGTCTAAATAGAAAATAAAAATGCATGGACTAGTTTTTCAGCATCGATTTGAGACAGGATATTCCTAATTTTGGCAATGTTGACGAAGATGGAAAAAGGCTGTTCTTGAGGTTTGTTTTAAGGGGGCGTTGAAGGATATATCCTGATCAAAAATAACTCCTAAAATTTCTGACAGTAGTGCTGGAGGCCAGGACAATTCCATCCAGAGTAGCTATATCTTTAGATAATGAAGTTCGGAGGTGCGTTGGTCCCATCACAATAACTTCAGTTTTGTTTGAGTTTAACATCAGGAAATTGTGGGTCATCCAGGATTTTATATCTTTAATACACGCTTGAAGTTTAGCTAACTGCCCACTTTCGTCTGGCTTAATTGACAGATATAATTGGGTGTCGTCTGCGTAACAGTGAAAGTTAATTGAGTGTTTCCTAATAATATTTCCTAGAGGAAGCATATATAAGGAAAATAGAATTGGTCCAAGCACTGAGCCTTGAGGAACGCCATGGCTAACTTTAGCATGCTTGGAGGGTTTATCGTTAATGTTAACAAATTGGGATCGCTCAGAGAAATAGGACTTAAACCAGCTAAGTGCGATTCCTTTAATGCCAACTAAGTGTTCCAGTCTCTGTAACAGGATGGTATGGTCAATAGTGTCAAATGCAGCACTAAGATCTAGTAAAACAAGAATGGAGACAAGTCCTTTGTCTGCAGCAGTTAGAAGGTCGTTAGTAATTTTCACCGAGTGCCGTCTCTGTGCTATGATTCTTTCTAAATCCTGATTGAAAGTCATCAAATAAACTATTGCTATGTAGAAAATCACATAACTGATTAGCCACTACACCCTTCTCAAGGATCTTGGATAGAAAGGGAAGGTTAGATATAGGTCTATAGTTTGCTAAGACCTCAGGATCGAGGGTGGGTTTTTTCAGGAGAGGTTTTATCACAGCTATTTTAAATGACTGTGGTACATAACCTGTTAATAAGGACATATTGATCATATCTAGTAATGAAGTGTTACCACGGGTAACGCTTCTTTGAGTAGTCTCGTTGGGATGGGGTCTAAGAGACAGGTAGATGGCTTAGCTGAGGATATCTTTAACATTAATTGTTGAAGGTCTATAGGATAAAAGCAGTCTAAGTATATGTCAGGTCTAGTCGTTCTTTCTAGCGGTCCTGCGTTTAAAGGTGAACGGTTAGAAGTTGAGGGCGAAAGGTGATAGATTTTGTCTCTAATTGTTATAATTTTATCATTAAAGAAGCTCATGAAGTCATCACTACTCAGAGCTAGAGGAATAGATGGCTCAGAAGAGCTGTGACTATCTGTCAGCCTGGCTACAGTGCTGAAAAGAAACCTTGGGTTGTTCTCATTTTCTTCTATTAGTGATGAGTAATAGTCTGATCTGGCCTTTCTTAGGGCCTTCCTATAGGTTTTGAGACTTTCTTGCCAATCCAAACGAGATTCTTTCACTTTGGTGGAACGCCATTTACTTTCGATGTTTCGCAAGATTTGTTTTAATTTGCGAGTTTGCGAGTTATACCAAGGTGCTAGTTTCCTTTGCTTAATCATCTTCTTTTTGAGGGGAGCAACGGAGTCTAAAGTCGTCCGTAGGCAGGTCGTAGCACCGTCTACAAATGTATCAATTTGAGAGGGACTGAGGTTAACATAAAGGTCCTCTGTTCTGTTGAGGCATGACAAAGAGTCAAATGCTGTTGGAATCTCTTCCTTAAATTTAGCTATAGCACTGTCAGATAGGCATCTAGTGTAGAAGCTTTTATCTAATTTAGTATAGTCAGGTAGTAAGAATTCGAAAGTAATTAAAGAATGATCTGATAATACCGAATTCTGCGGAAATATTATTAAATCCTCAATTTCAAAACCGTATGCCAGCACAAGGTCGAGAGTGTGGTTAAAACAGTGCGCTGGCATTGCCACTCTGACTGAAATCGACTGAATCCAATAATGAGTTGAAAGCAGTGCTAAGGCTATCATTGTCAACGTCCACATGGATATTAAAATCACCTACAATAAGTACTTTGTCTGATTTAAGGACTAAACATGATAAAAACTCTGAGAATTCCGATAAAAATTCAGAATACGGAGCCCTGTAAATAACAACGAATATAATTGGCTGTAAAGTTTTCCATTTTGGATGTTGAAGATTAAGAATAAGACTCTCAAACGACTTATAATTTAGTTTAGGTTTAGGATTTATTACATTACAATTAGACATTACAGACATTACAGTTAGACATTACAGTTAGAAATTACATACATTACAGTTAGACATTACAGACATTACAGTTAAACATTACAGACATTACAGTTGGACATTACAGTTAGACATTACAGACATTACAGATATTACAGTTAGACATTACAGACATTACAGTTGAACATTACAGTTGGACATTACAGTTAGACATTACAGACATTACAGATATTACAGTTAGACATTACAGACATTACAGTTGAACATTACAGTTGGACATTACAGTTAGACATTACATACATTACAGTTAGACATTACAGACATTACAGTTAAACATTACAGACATTACAGTTGGACATTACAGTTAGACATTACAGACATTACAGACCTTACAGTTAGACATTACAGACATTACAGTTGGACATTACAGACATTACAGTTAGACATTACAGACATTACAGTTGGACATTACAGATAGACATTACAGAAATTACAGATATTACAGTTAGACATTACAGACCTTACAGTTAGACATGACAGACACTACAGTTAGACATTACAGACATTACAGTTGGACATTACAGTTAGACATTAGACATTACAGTTGGACATTACATACATTACAGTTAGACATTACAGACATTACAGTTGGACATTACAGTTAGACATTACATACATTACAGATATTACAGTTAGACATTAAAGACCTTACAGTTACACATTACAGACATTACAGTTGGACATTACAGACATTACAGTTAGACATTACATACATTACAGATATTACAGTTAGACATTACAGACCTTACAGTTAGACATTACAGACATTACAGTTGGACATTACAGACATTACAGTTAGACATTACATACATTACAGACATTACAGTTGGACATTACAGATAAACATTACAGACATTACAGTTAGACATTACAGTAGCAAATAATTAATATACTTTTTATATCATATTACACACAGCTATACTCATTGGAGTGCTTAGTTACAAATGAATCTTTTCAAGATTTTTTTGATCAGTTAACACTCCCCTCACTTAGCTGATTTCGATTCCCCTATCACATCAGCCGAAATTTCTGAAGCAATTGACAAAATGAAAGGGGGAAAGGCCCCTGGCCCGGATGGGGAAGAATAAGCTTTTAACACCACTGTTAGATATGTTTGTAGAAAGCTTTAACTCCGGCAAACTTCCACCATCTTTGCGTAATGCACTTATAATTCTGATACTGAAACCTGAAAAATCAGCAACAAAATGTGATTCATATCGACCAATTTCATTGATTAATTCTGATGCTAAAATAATTGCTAAAATATTGGCACAGAGACTTGAAAGATACCTGCCTTCTCTCTCTGATCCAGATCAAAATGGATTTGTTAAGGGACGTCAAGCTTTCCACTGTTTCCGTAGGGTTCTCAATATTATTTATGCGAAGACAGAACATCCTGATACAGCAGTGCTCTCGTTGGACGCAGAGAAAGCGTTCGATCGAGTTGAGCATCGATATGTCCACGAAGTACTTGCACATTTTGGCTTTGGTAATTATTTTTCTAATTGGATTAAAGTTTTGTATAATAACTCGCCTCAGTATTAACTAACGATATTATATCCGAACCTTTCAAACTTTTGAGAGGCACACGCCAAGGTTGTCCCCTTTCACCTCTTCTGTTTGTGCTGGCATTTGAGCCCTTGGCTATTGCCATTAGGAGTAATCAGAATATTACTGGCATTAAAATAAATGGGATTGACAACAAAATAGGCTTATGCGCAGATGATATTGTGATTTTTTTCATCCCACTTAGAACAGTCACTACATCACTTGTTTAATACCATTACTTCCTTTAGTAAGCTTTCCGGTTACAAAATTAATAAAGGCAAATCTGCTATTCTTTTCCTTAAGCATTCTGAAAGAGTAAATCCCCCAGTTCAAACACCATTCAAAATAGTTAGAGATAGCTTCATTTATCTTGGTATTATAATTACCCCTAAATTTGACGATTTAGTAGAGGCAAATTATAATCCAGTAATGGAGTCGGTTTCTGAATCTATTAATAGATGGTCCATGTTACCAATTTCCATGATAGGGCGTATCAATATACTTAAAATGAATGTCATTCCGAAATTTCTCTACCTCTTTCATTCCATTCCTCTTGGTCCTCCTGTTAATTTTTTTTCAAAGATGAAAAGCATGTTCTGTAATTTCATTTGGAATAACAGACGGGCTAGACTTCGCTTATCTTTGCTTTATCTCCCCTATGATAGAGGAGGCTTGAAACTCCCAAACCTCCAATGGTATTATTGGGCTGCCCAACTTACAACTGCTTCTTGTTGGTTCTCATAAGAAACGCCACATTCCTGGATGAGTTTGGAAAGAAGCATGACATTCCCTCTACCACTCAATTCATATTTATATTCAGCTAAATTAAAAGGATTAAAGACATTAACACATAATCCCTTTGTTAAAAACTTGATTATGGTATGAGGTTCATAAACATACTGGTGAGATACCGGTGTTATCTCAATTTACACCAATCTGGGGTAACAGCGCTTTTACACACGGCAAACAAGATATGGGCTTCAAAATTTGGACAAACAAAGGCCTAAGTAAAATTGCTGATTTATTTAACAATAACCTTCTCATGTCGTTTGAAGATTTGAGGCAAAAGTATGACATCCAACCAAAACATTTTTTTAAATACCTGCAGATAAGAAGCTATATATTTAAGATACAGAAATCTTTATCTCTACCTACTATTAGCTGCATAGAAGAAATAGCAACAAATCAACACCCTAAGAGGGGATTGACGTCAAGTTTCTATGCAATAATCGTGGATGGATCAAAGGTTTCCTCAGAGAGTAAGAGACTGGCATGGTGCGAGGATTTTTCCGTAATTCTGTAATCTCAATTGAGGAATGGCAGAAGATTTGTTTAAAATCTCAAACACAAACAATAAATACCTATTTTAAATTACTTCAGTATAAGTGGATAATGAGAACATATGTAAACCCCAATAATCCCGACACATGCTACAAATGTGGTAGAAAGGGCACATTATATCACTGCCTATGGGACTGCCCACAAATCGAGGCTTTTTGGAGGGAAGTGATGGATATGATTTTACATGTCACAGGTATAAAGCTATTATTAGACGCCAAACTGTGTATCTTTGGCGTTTTTCCCATAAATCATAATCTCAGCAAATCTATGATTACTTTCTGCATCTTACGCTAAATATACCATAGCCAAATCTTGGAAATCCACTATCAAACCAAGTGTTAATGTCTGGCTTACAGGACTGTCAGACCGTCTTGCACTGGAAAAGCTCACTTTTACATTAAAGGGAAAATATCTCATCTTTGACAATATGTGGAGATCCTTTATGGTGTTCTTAGACAGGAGGAAAGCATTGGAGGCATGCTCTCTGTGTGTGTCAACCATCAACAAATGAATATTGCTATGTATTTAGTATACGTCTGTTTGTGTTTGCTTCGTTGTATTTGAAGTGCTTTTCTCTTCGGGATAGGTTAACATTTGGACCACCGGTGATTCTTAAGGATGATTTATGCTGACTTACTGTACCAAATATCGCTTGTTCCAGCCCTGTCATGTTTGTGTTTATTTTATTGAAGATGAGCCTTAATTGAGACAGTTCTGATTTGCACCTGTATTATTTGTTGTAGGGTGATTATTTTCTAACAGTTAGACATTACATTACAGATAGACATTACATACATTACATTACAGTTAGACATTACAGATAGACATTACATTACAGATAGACATTACAGACATTACATTACAGATAGACATTACAGACATTACATTACAGTTAGACATTACAGATAGACATTACAGACATTACATTACAGTGAGACATTACAGATAGACATTACATTACAGATAGACATTACAGACATTACAATAAAGATTGACATTACAGACAGACATTCCATTACAGTTAGACATTACAGACATTACATTACAGTTAGACATTACAGATAGACATTGCATTACAGACATTACAGTTAGACATTACAGACATTACATTACAGTTAGACATTAAATATAGACATTACATTACAGTGAGACATTACAGATAGGCATTACATTACATATAGACATTACATTACAGATAGACATTATAGACATTACATTACAGTTAGACATTACAGATAGACATTATATTACAGATAGACATTACAGACATTACATTACATTATGTCTTACTTTACAGTTAGACATTACAGATAGACATTATATTACAGATAGACATTACAGACATTACATTACAGTCAGACATTACAGATAGACATTACATTACAGACATTACAATACAGATATACTTTACAGATAGACATTACAGACATTACATTACAGTTAGACATTACAGATAGACATTACATTACAGATAGACATTACATTACAGACATCCTGTGTCATGGAGTCACGGGACAGTCTACAGGACAGTCATGGAGTCACGGGACAGTTTACAGGACAGTGTATGACTGTCCCGGGACAGTCATGGATTTACAGGACAGTGTACAGGACAGTGTCTTGGAGTCACAGGACAGTGTACAGGACAGTCATGGAGTCACAGCACAGTGTGTACAGGACAGTCATGGAATCACAGGACAATGTACATGACAGTGTACACAGGACAGGACAGGATAGTTTTTGTTGCCACTGTTGCTGATCCAGTAGATACCAAGTAACAGCATTCAATAGGAGTTATGTTTATGGCTACCTGATGAACCTAAGTCCGATATTTACTTTTTTATAGACCGAATAACCGTGACCTCGCACTAAAACAAAAATCACTTCTGGGTAGACAAATGGCAGGTGTTTGAAATGCGGAGATGTGTAAAATCTGTAAACTTTTTTCAGTCTGTTGTCATTTTCAGCTGCAACTGTAACATTTAAAGATGTAAAGTATAGTTAGACATAGTGGTCCGACCTATCTGATTTTTCAGCTGTGGTTATTTTCTGTACTGTGCTTTTTTGCTCGCATCTTTAATAAACCAAATATAGCATTACGAATAGCGACATCTCCCCTTCGGTCGGACTGACTGCTAGTTTGGGTGGTGTCATTGTCTTTATTCTGTGGCCCAACAGGTAAATAAGATCTCCAATTAATGTTGGTGAAAGTGTTGAGATATGAAAGCATCAAACATGCATTTCATATGAACGAGATGGGAGTATATCTAGTTGTTCCTTGTCCCTGTTTGCTCAACGTAGTTAAATTGTATGGGAAACATTTTGATTGGCTTGCTCTGTTTTTGATCTCCACCAACTCCTGAAGCTGTAGCTACTAAAAGCTTCGCTATATTCACCAGCTAGTCGCTAACTTTGTCTATCTGATGCTTTGGGCAGGTAGCATACAGTTTTTACGGTGTTTATCAGAGCTTTTTAGCCCTGACCAGCAGCTAGCTCGCTCTGCTGTCGGTTGACAATTTTCCCACCCTTTGGTGAATTTGTTTCACTGAAAACAGATGGTGAGAATGAATTAACACATGAAGTTGTGCGCCATGAAACCAAAATAATTAGCTGAAAAATGCTAACTGACAGTTTACACAATAAAACAGAAATCTGCTAAAATGTCTGCTGTAATAAATCTTTAATCTTTCATTGCAGTCATAAAGGAATAATTCTGTACATGGGAAACATAGGCCTTCATGCACTAATTGAGAAAACCGCATTGCAGTACCTTACAGCTAATTATGTGCAACTGTTGCAAACAGTTGCTTATTTACACATCCAACAGTAACAGAGCAACATTATCAAATTCAATCAAATATTCACTGTCTTTTAACTCTATTTCTGGTCTCTACCAATAGGATGTAATAGGCAATAATTTTTAAAGATGGGTCATTTTTAAGAAATATGCACATAAATGTAATCCTAACATTAGTAAAAGTAATACATTGGGATTGTAGATTTACTGTAACACACTTGTTATGTTTACTGTAAAGGAAGAGAAACAAGCCACTTGATTCTTGTTACCAGACAGAACGTGAAGAAAAAAGATTTGGTGCATTATAATCTGCCCCCCCCCCCAGGTGCAAATAATTGTACAGTATACACCAGAGAAGATCAAGATAGTGTTACTGGATTGCCAGCTGTGCTAAAACATACAATGATGGGGAAATACTAGTGGATTAGCTACAAGCTGGCCCTGGTTGCTCTATGGCTGGGACTGTGAGTTAAAAAGCCTCCTGTTTTTTTGTTTTGTTTTTTAAAGTGCTTTGAAAAGGAACTTTTTTGTCAGATAGATGACTATATTATTTCCTCACTTTTTACAGGGAAGATAGAACGATCTTCCTTGTTTTGTAATGTTAAAGTGGCAGTCTGTACAATTTCAGTCCTGGTTGATTAAGAATTTATATTTGAGTGAAAACAATGGAATAGTGCTAATAGTTTAGCAGAATGAATCTTGCATAGTTAAATTTTGTCTGTGTATACACTGAAGAAAATCTGTAATACAGTCTTTCCTTTTTGGAGGACGTCATGCCAGACACCCAGTTCGTAATACTATTAAAGCTATAGTGCATATTTTCTGTTGCCCCCATGAGGAATTTTAAGTAATGACAACAAAACTGTTGGCATGTTCACATGATACAAGCCTTATGTGATCGCGCATGCGCACGTGTAGTCTGGATTTTTGTTGGAAACAGTTTATGTTAGCTTAGTGTACATACACCCTTACAGTTAAAACTAGATTTAGCCAGCTCTCTCTGCACCTCGCCAACCTGTTTGAATTTGAGGTATATTAACATCCTACTTTATTCTGATCATTCTATAACTGGTATTTAGGCCATATCTGAACTATCTATATGTAGCTAGAAGTGATGAACTTTAGCCTACTTTCAGAAGACACATCTGGAAAAGTGTTATCAATGGGGCCCTCCAGGACAGAGCCAGTTGGCATGAAGCCATTGGTCAGTTATCGATCCCACCCCAATTCATGGAATATACACGTGGTCCACACACAAAGAACTTTAGAGTGACTTTTGAGAATCTGGATAGCTGTCCTCTCCGAGCTCTGCAGAGCTTGTACATGATGCTGATTTCTTTGATGTAAATAAACCTTTATAATCAAGAAACCGTGTCAGCAGATTCCTCTCCACATAGCATTACAGCATCGCTACCGATTACACCACAAATTCTATATATTTATTGCCAATATGTACAATGAGCTCAGCTGTGTGTGCTGGTCTATGCTACGGTCAATAGGGCAAAGATGAATAGAGGAAACTACTGCTAACAAAAGGCCTCAAGATAGAAAGGAAAAAAGATTCAAGGAACACCTTTCTTCTCATTTCCCAGTTGAACTTCAGAGCAGAGATGCACAATGTAAGCAAACAGGCCATTTTCAGTTGGGAAGGAAGTTTCTGGAATTGACTTGCACTATTGTGCATGTTTTTGTAGTCTATTTTACATAACTCCGATGGTGCAGATTAGAAGGGGTAGCAATTTCATACTGTCCATCACCTTGGGTTATATGTCATGGGTTATCTAAACACTTTTGTACCCAACTTTGGGGTTATGACTTTTAACTTGACACAAATAGTATAGCATGACATCCTGTTACCTTTGTCTTGAACAATCACTTAAGTGGGTCTTGACTACAGGTAGTATTCTGCATCGCAGGTGTTGAAAACTGTGACAGTTCACAAATATGATGCACACGTCAAGACACAGATTTAAGTCTTTTACTGCCTTGTGATTCTTAAATTCCTTAATTAGGAATGAATGAGAACAGTGAGTTTCATGTATAATAAAATGTGGCCTAAATAAATAATGTTGATCTGACATGTTTTCTTTAAAAGATTTTAGTAACAAAACGCTGCTGCTATATTGGATAACTTTGAGGGCATTATGTTAAGGTAAGGAAATAACAGCAGTGTTGTACATGATTATCATTTGAACCAGGATGCACACTGATATATGACCAAAAAGTGTCATATATCTTGGAAATAAAAGACTGTAAGACAGCACTATACCTGCCTCTGGCCTTTTGGCTTATGTGAATGAAAACAATTTATGAATGTTTTACTTGCAATCCTGTTGCAATCCACAAATTACAGGCAGCAATACATCATGTAGAGTGTCAACAAACAAACACTATTATTTATAGAGACGGTCGGGTTCAATTAGATGAAACTACAGAGAATGAGATAAAAAGAAGAAGGCAGAGTATCCAAAAATCATACAAGAACACATACGTTTCAAATATGCAAATATATTTTCTATGCTTTTCCCATCATTGGAATCATATTGTAGATGGGTTGAATATTTATGTGCACTGGTGGCTGTCACATTTTAAAATGTAAAGACACGCAATTGGGGGTTGTTAGTATTCACAGATGGTATGAGCATCGAACTGAGATGTGTCCAAAAACACAGAAGTAATATAGTATGTGCCAGAACATATTGTATATGAAAAAATATGCTTACACCATGTGCATAGCAAGATGTGTGCAAACAAAAAGGTGTATTAGTATTTAAGATACAGTATATCCTGTAGGTAACTACTAACATATACACATCCCAGTCAAAGCAGACATGCAGTGAAGTCAAGAGCAGCCCAAGACACAGAAACAAAATAGATCCATTTGCAGGGAGGTCTTTAGGAGTATCATTAATATGTGTGTTAGAAGCAAACTGTGTTAAATGATTAAGGGGATGCAGCAGCAGGCATTGTGATTTTTTGCAGTGCATTCGCTCTCCCTCTTTCTGTCTCTTTCGAACAGTGTGCCACACGTGAGCAGACAGAGATGGAAATGAGTGAGGGAGCGGCCCAAGGACACCCTGATAACACAGAGCGGCATGCTAAATCTCTCTTTTTTCTGTCTATCTCTGTCTCTTTCACCTACACAGTGACCACAAACCCCAAGAGATGCTGTCAATGCACTTGCATTGGTTCCTACTACAAAAATATAGACCAGAAGAAGAATACTACACAAATATACTCTAGAATACTACATGAACAATAGACTAAAGGTCCAATGCTGTGCTTATTCAAATGCCACCCAGTGGTCAGACATAGTATGCTTTGCCTTTTTGGTGGATTTTGGCAACATGATATTGAAAAGGTAGGCTATGTACATACCTTTGAGGATTTATACATTTCAATGGCATTGCTTTTGCCAAATAATGAAATCTCAGGAAGCATTTTATCAATGATCTATGCAGGGATCATATTATCCGGTGCATTCCTGTTGATTATATCCTCACATGTAGAAAAAAATTATACATAACATTGGGAAGATAGTAATAGTAGCAATCACACATTACATTAGGTAACAAGCCACACAAAAGCATGAAGTATTCAATTCCTGATTAAAGGAAAGGTACGATGGCACCCAGTCCTCAGCCATTTGATCAGATAACATAAGGTGGTGAGAAATCACATAGGGCTAATGAAAACAAACAAGGGGTCATGATAATATATGTCTCCTTTTACCACCACTTACAAACCTTTTCTACCTCCCCAATCTGGGTCAGCGTCAGTCACGCTGCTATCCCTTACCTGTCCACTAGTCATCATCGTCCCTGTTGAGTGTTCCTTCCTCCCCTGCCTCCTCATTAGTCACTTTCACACCTGTTCCTCGTTTCCTAATTAGCTTTCCTTGGTGTATTTAAACCCCGGGCTTGTTTCCCCTCTTGACTGCATATCTTTACTGTCAGAATTTTCAGACATTCCCAAATCATGTTTACTGTCTTACTACTAAAGTTTTTTTTTTCATCGTGACAGAATATACCAGTGTCGGATATAATTACTGTATACAAGTTTCAAAAGATCGGATTCTTCTCCACAGCACACAAATGTACCCTCAAAACTCTTGCATACATTTATCATATCCCAAAAAATACAGATTATGGATGGCTGTCTGCTCATTTGACCATCAGTTAGTGGTTTGGAGCATTAGGAGCATTAGAACTGTGTATTAAATCAAAAAGCTAAAATAATGAACTCTTTTTATGATCAATCAAAAAAGAAAAAAGATCCAATTCAATGATCCAGGTAAATTTGCAAACCAACTTTTCACTAGCATCCTATAGCCACTAGTGGTCAACCATCTCACACAAGTTCGTTGGACGTAATGATCGTGTTGTCTTCAGGGAATATCGGCTATACTGGTATTATTGTAAAATCGCACACAAACGACTCAACAAATCTGTAAATGCAGCCACTAAAGGCGGACATTTCTTTATTAACTTGTTTCGCATAGCCAGACCTATTTTCCACACTTAATTTTATTAACTAGGAAGTTTAGGAGTAGAGGAAAGGCCAATTAGAGGGAATGGTATGTATAGAATACAATTTGATAGATACATTACTGAAAACTTTGATTACATAGCCAACACACATTAATTTTCTCGTTATGTTGTTACAGGGAAATGCAAATATATTCCCATGACTTTCTTGTATTCCTAACGTAGTACGGAAGTCGTACAGTGATTCCAGCGGGTCTTTCAATAATGAGGCCAGGCACATGAAGGCGTACGTGAAGGCATCACTGGTTCAGGACGGGCCGCTGGGCACAGACTGTGGAATGAGTGCCACAGATAAACAACAAACCTCTTCTTGCATGACTGTATTGACCTTTAACAACTAACTTAGTAAACCGTCTCAGTGTTGTCAGACAGCAAATTTAAATGCAGACGAAAGTAGCGTGGTTGAAAGAGGATGACTCCACTGATGAAAAGTTAAATATAAGAGTTGAGTCCGCTGAGAGGTGAGTTTGATAACGAGTTGTGGCTAGAAAACATAACGGTAACGTTAAGCTAACCCTGGCTAACAGGATGGAACGTTAGAAGCTAGTGGTCAGGACTTGTTCCAGCTCCAGTATACTACAGACTGTTATTCACGTCATTGGCGTTAACTACACCAGCATCATATACTAGCTAGCTTGCTAAATTATGCTAGTTAATTAGCCATTGACCGAAGTCCCCATCCTCTGTAATATAAAACCGTATCCCGGGCGCCGCTAAGTTGAGCTAGTGCTGGGTAAAATTGACTATAGTAATGATAGCTAACGATGCATTGTTGTTTGCGCTTTTTATTGGAAGTTCACCAGTTCACTTGTTGCATCCTCAGCTGACTGTTAGGTAGCTGCTCCAAAGCATTAGCTCCATTAATCGCAGCTCGTGCTGTTTTTGTTTTTACGTTCTCATCGGTTTAAAGGTTGTTAGTTCTGTCAACCATCTGCATAAACATCTGTTCAACGTGCAAGGTTTAGAACGGATTAACATATCAGATATAAATACAGTCAGAATTTGCTTGGTAAGGCGTCTGTAATGAAATTTTTTGTGTATCTACACAAACTTAAATTATATATTGGTTGGACTCAGTGTAGGAAATAAAAAAATATAAATTTGCAGGGCACTACTTTAAAAAATAGTTATTAGTGTTTAGGGGTGTTCTGAGATTTATTGAGGCATTTTTGCCCTTTGCCTCCTGGTTGGACTTCACATAGTAGCTATTGCCACAGTTTTCTTTGGACCTCACTGCATAGAGAGAGTTTCCAGAGGCAAATTATTTCTCTCTAAATAACAAAAAAATAACAAAATGAGAAGTTTTCATTGGTGTATTAATTGTGCATGCTTTCCTAATGCTCTTTTTAAACCTCTTTTTTTCCCTAATCCTCCATCTAACAGAGAGGACCAATAGTGAAATCATCACCTGCTTTCACCATGCTGGAAACATTTCATTTCCTGTTTCTACATTCATCTAAAACATTTGAAAATACCTGACCATTTCTCCAATTCTCTGACACCCTCCACTGTCTCATCTTTCCAGTGACCTGGTGTGATAATTGTATGCTGAATGTGCGACAACCCCCACACACACACACCATCACCCACCTGCACTTCCTCTTAGTTCTGGTGCATGGCTCCTTTTTAGAAATTAATATGTCTCGCTGTTCCTTGCATGTTGTGCTGTGAAAGTGGCATAATGAGGGAAGACAGGGATAACCCTCTGGCACTGTCATCCAAGAAACCATGCCAGGGCCAGAAGGACTATGGACAGGAGCTAGAGAGGCTGCGTGCTGATTGGGAAGCAGAGAAGAAGCAAACACTGCAGGCCCTTGGACACCTCTCTGTGGAGTTGAGGCAACTGCGTGAAGAAGCGGAGAGGGAACAGCAGAGGGCTGTGAAGGAGCTGGCGGCCCGGCGAGGGTGCCAAAAGGACAGGCACTCTAACAGATACCAGCGTCTGCTGGCTAAGGAGGGGAATATTAAAGACAGTGGACGATACGCTAAAGTTGAGTCCAAAGATAAAGAGGCTTTTTGTCTGTGCAGTAGAGAAACATACACAAAGCTGGAGCAGTTGCTGCTGTCGCTGTATGAGAAGATAAATGGTGAGCAGGCAGTCTATAAATTGCATCACAGGCAGGAATTTGAGCTAGAAAAGGCCATCTTTCTCTGCCACCTGCTAGAGGCCCATGGAAGACTGTTGCAGGGGAGGCAGAGAGCAGGACACCCCAGCTTCATTTTCAACAGTGTGCCAAGAAAGCCAAGTCATGAAGACGGCAGTAACTCCTGTCAGAAAAAGCCTCTTCTAACCTACTCCAGGGCCTTGCCACAGAGATCGCAGACTGCCTCCCACTCACCTAAGAAAACCAAACAAGATCGAAGAGAGCAGCCTTTAGGGAGGGATGTCTGTGCAGCTGAGCTCTGCACCTCCGCTGCAGTCGGGGACACCTGTTGGAGCGGCTCTCTGAATATTTGTCACCCTCGCAACGCTCCCCATGCAGGCTGGGACCAGCCCTCCTACTGCGCTGAGTCCTTTGGGTCAGACAAGTCATCGCCTTCCAAATGCATGGACAGAAACATGGAGGTAAGCTTTTTCATATTTTTTTATTCTGCACATGGTTCCAAAATTAAGTAAGTATGTACAGTATTGCTAGCATATTCTCTATTAACTTTAACTCAGAAACTGCATCAGTGTGCACTTCCATACAATATGTTGGTGGCAGACTTGGAATATACTGTAGAAGTAGAAGAAGTACACTTTTCTTTGGTGGACTTGCTTTATACTCATATGGACTGAAGCCCTGAAGGATTTGTGGCAAAGTTATTTTGATTATATTTTTTTGTAAACAGTCCTGTTTATTTTTAATAACCTCATATGCACAAAATATAGATATAGACGTAGGCTTATGATTATCTAAACATAAGCGGATCACCACTGTAATCATACAGGAATGTAACATCACAGAAGCTGAACTGCTAACTAACAATGGTCGTCAAATCAAAACCTATATATTAGTTTGATGTGGCACACGCGGCACAGGCTGCATCACAGAACATAGCATAATGGAAACCACAGCCATTGCAAATCAATGACCACTTTTTATCCCATAGATCTTTATACCAATGGGCTGAAAGCCTGTACCAGGAGTTGGTATGACCACTGAGTACCCATTATATCCAAACCAACTTAGGGGTACTATTAACTATTTAGGCTATCCTAGCCAACTCTCTGTCTTCTTTATTAGTAGTTTTTGCATATAAAGTAGCCTCAGTCAAGTGAAGACAGTGTGTAAATAATTCTCTGCTCTTTGAACTAAGCTTAGTGTGTGGTCTTATCCTCAGGCACCACAATTTTGTAAAGGCAGCAGTGGCGCCTAGCCAGCAGCAGTAAGATGGAGAACTAAACACCAACTGGAAACATTTCCATGAGGAGTTTTTTTAACAATTAGACTCTACTCCAATACAACAACAAAAAAGAACCAAAACCTAGCTAATCTTGCAGGCTTTTTAGTTGTCATTATGATGCAGGATATGTTGAAAACATTTAACCCTTGTGTTGTCCTCGGGTCAAATTGACCCATTTTTTTAGGGGTGTGCAAAAAAATCGATTCATATTTGTATCGCGATTCAAGCCCTACCGATTTCAAAATTGATTCATAGAATTCCAAAAATCGATTCATATATATATATATATATATATATATATATATATATATATATATATATATATATTTCTTTTCATTTTATAATGGCGTCTATACTATTGAACTGAAATACCTGAAATGAGTTTAGCTCGCCAATCCCATAGATGGCACTGCGATTCACACTGACGCCCGGGCACTCTTGCATAATCAAAGGAAGAACGAGTGCAGCAGAAGTAGTTTACTTGGCGCAAACAATGGCAAACCTCACAGAATCATGCTATATGCAGGCTTTGCAAAGCGAAAGTTAAGTATTTTGGAAACACCACAAACTTGAGAACTCACATGGTACAACATCACCCAGAGATTAACATTAAAGACGTGGACCAACAACAACCTAAAGTACCCAACATGCCAGTCAACCAATGCACTCTCTTTCAATGCTCCAAACTCCCACTCTTTTTATTTAACATTTTTATTTGATACTTCAATTAAATGTATTTGAAAGCTGGCCAATGCTTGGCACTTTGCAGTTTTTAGTTGCACATTTTTTTATTTTTGTATGAAGACAAATAAAGTAATATCAAACTACATTTAATTTGTTGTTTCTTTTCTTTTTAATTGTATGTCTACAGCAATCACATGGGGAAAGTAACTACATTTACATACTGCAAAACGTTTTTTTTTTCATCGAGAATCGTTTTTGAATCAAAAATCGATTTTGAATGGAATCGTGAGCCTAAAAAAATATCGAATCGTGACATTTTCTGAATTGTGCACCCCTACATTTTTACATCAGAATTATGGGTTTCTTTGAACCAAATTGCCCCAAAATAACATGAATGCGTGGATGTACGTTGTATGGAAGCCATGTAACATTCTTGGCAGGTAAAATTAATGATTACTTTCATTGAATTGTGGGTGTTTTTTTTGTTAGTTTTTTGTTCAATTTTATAGCATTTGAAATAAACTGTGATCCATTCAACATCCTCTGATCTTAACTGTCAAAAATAATCCACAATTTCTGTTTTGTTAAACAAAAAATAGGTATTATGTCATTTAAATTGTCTATTGACCATGTATTTAAAAACGCGTCGAAAAAAGTGACAAAAAACATGGAAAAAGAGCCAAAAAAAGTTCATTTGTAATTTTGACCCGGAAAGACAACAAGTTTATAGTCTACGAGAAGACAACTCAAGACTTAATATGACCGGTGTGGTATGGTGTTAAATTTTAATGTTGCCAGTGCTACGGTTGTCAGAGAAGAAGAATTGTGCAAGATGTTAGCAGAGAGGAGGGTTTATGACATGTGGGTGGATCTGTTTATGCCTCATGTTGATGGGCAGAAGCGAGTCAGTGTGTTTCCATCTCTTAAATTTTGTTTTGAAGTTGTCATAGAGAGGAAATTGAATAATTAATCAAAGCCTCGACTGTGTCTAAAGAGCAATGCCCACTTGCCAAGCCTCATATTTCTTGCATGTTCCTGCTATTAGGTCAAGCTCATTTCTGTGCAAAGCATATGCTGTTTGACATGCAGTAGGTTTTGCTGACTAGATGCCTTTTTCTTTGTTTTATGCTCACTGAGATATTTACTGTATTGTCTGCTGTAGAACATGTGATAAGTACACTTGATGGTGGCAGTGGTCATGTGTGCAACAGTGATCTCTTACCATTTCTTTCTCTGTTGGTTGTTTTGCTGTCAGCACCTCTTTCTCCCAAGCAGAGTACATTTATATTATTAAAGGAGCTCAACCAGAATATAAATAGTGTTCAGTTTGGTTTTAGTTTTTAGGCTACTCAAGCCATGGTCTTGTGAGCACACTGTAATTAATAAGGGAATAGACTGAAGCTGTGAAATGCAACGTAAGGGCAAAGTAAGAAGTTAATTTCTGTCTGATTGAGGCTGTTAATTTTTTGTACCTATCGGTCTATGAAAATTGCCCCCTTTTCTTTTGTTACTGAGTGACCATACTGCATATCGGTACATTATGAAATGGGGATTATAGACCGTTAAGGGAAAATGGATATCACTTTCATTTTCCGAGTGAGCCATTGTAAATGATCTTAGTGTTGACTGCACTGGTAGTGTACCAGAAAAATATCAGTTGAAAACAATAAGGCAAAACGTCTATTTTTAACTTTGCTGCACCCAGACATGGGTTTTCTAACAGTGACCTTTAAAGGAAGAGGAGGTAGACTGTCACCTTTTTATCAAAGCAGCCACACTCTAAAGCTTCAGCAAGCTTTGTATCGACAACAAAGCAGTCACAAAGTGTTAAAGGTCCAGTGTATAACGTGTTTAGTTGTTCATTATCAAAATCTGTATTGCCCGTTCACAAACTTGTCCTTTTTCATGAGTATTTACCAGCACCATCAATTCCAAGTATTCCTATTGGCTTGAAATTTTGCATTCGCATGAACTGGGGTAGACGCTCCATATTCATGCGCCATCTTGAAATACGTTAGCCAGTGAGGGAAATACAGGATATACTGCTCCGCCTTTCGCGTTTTTGCTGTCACATGATAAACTCACAGGTGCTGCTAATGCTGCTAATGGGAATCCCACTATGGCCACGCCAAGACCTGCCCTACGAAGCAGCTAAATTGGTTGGGGTTAGGCATTTGACCTTGAGTCAGGGTTAGGTTTGGGTTAGGGGATTGGTCAGGGGACAGGACCTGTACATGTAAGCATGGACGCCTGGCCAATAGTAGTGTGTGAATGCTATTGAAGGGCGGGTCTTGGCATGGCCATAGTGGGAAAAATAATATCACGCCAGCAAGGCTGGAAAAGAGTCGTTTGGAGTGATACCTGAGATTAATGTGTAACTACATTTTACCTATTGTGACATGTATCAATGTATTTCAGCAGAGGGAGATTTAATTAAACGGTTCATTAATTTGCAACATGCTCACAGTGGCCTTAAAACAACCAGAGATACTGTATTAAGTTTGAACAGTATAGCAAAATATATACCAGATGATAAATCTCCATTGCCTTATGGTATACATATTGTCTCCCATTCCTAGTGCGTAAACTAAAATTATCCTTAAGGTACTTTTAGATAGCGAGCATTTGCATCTGCCTCCTCCATTTTTTCCAATGTGAACACGACAGCAGCTGTGCCACAGCAAGGAGAGTAGGCTGCTGCCACTATTGTGAACATAGCTGGCTTTTTCTGCATGAGTTGATGATGGTTGAACTTTTTCAACTTGTCACTAGGAATGCGCTGATCCAATATACCAGATCAGTTTCTGCACCAATATTGACCTTGAAAAGTGGATAGGGTACAGTCCATAGTGAGACGGTTCACATTAAAGTTTCTTTGTCGATGTCACAATAACATTTTGTGTTTCCGCTACCATTTGCATACATTCAGTCACAGTGGGTGATGCAGCAATGACTGGCCTCATGTTACCCAACATGAAAATGATCCCAATACCAGTACCATGAAGTGAGATTTTAAATATGGGTACATGCTACATACATTGCTAACCATTTCTGAAAGTTTAAGCTACAAACTGCTCTATTTAGCTACTTGATGATGAGATTGGAGTAGGTTGATAGCAGCAGCGGTACAGGTTGTTTATAAAATCGGAGGTAGCTGGTACCTACTGTACATCAGTGTGGTTGCACCCCTCTGCCGTCCATTTATAATACAGACCACAGACGTTGCTCAGTGGCAGACGCAGTGTAATCCAGTCTCTGTCTGAAAGCACCTTAAGGATTTCTTCTTCTTCTTCTTCTTCTTAATATTATTATTATTATTATTATTATTATTATTATTATTATTATTTAACCACTTAACAAATGCCCCCGTTTTTTTGTGCACAAGCTTGACAAAAGACACCCAAAACAAAACAGGTTCCTGTTCCCTTTTGATTATAGTCATGATCTTGGTGTCCTCTAAAGGGCAACTCTTCTTTATTTTTATTTTTTTTATTTCATCTCTTCTTTTGTACTGTTCTGTAAAATAAGCCACAGTAATATTGGGATCTTAAAATATTTTACCCAGATCGAATTTTGAGCCTTTGTGCTTTCAAATAATGTGTAGTTTGTCAAGACTGAGTGAGGATTTAACCAGACGGCATCCCAAATAACTTAACAAGCCCCCCTCACAGCCAGTATTCAGGCCACTGCTCGTTAAGGCGATTCATTAAGCTGCTTTGCTCATTTGATAAATAAATAGGTGAAGTCCCTGATAGTACCTCCTGTAGTAGAGAGGAGGGCAGCAAGGCTAAATGACATAAGTTGTGAGAGTTTATTTTTAGCATCGTCAGATGCTACTGCTTTACATGTTTTTTTAATGTCCGTGTCGAAGGCTAAATTACACGAGTAGCATTCATTACCTTTAAGACATCTTATTTGTTTCTCTAGGGCACAACTGTAGTAAAACATTAGAATTAGTCTGGATTGGACACACTTGTTTCTCTGCCTGCCTGCGTCTGCAGCCTCCCCGTGTTGCAGTGTGTACTGCCTATTGATTGTTCAAGAGGCAGCCAACATCATTCCAGCGTCATCTCCATGGAAACGAGCTCTAGTCGCGGTAATGATTGGGCCCCGTCTCAAAGCCTGCCTTTTTGTGATAGGAGGATGGAAGCAGTCCTCCCTACCCCCTCCTCTCAGCGACACTCGCCGTCTTACACAGACACATTTTTCCCTTCGTCCTCTTTCTTCACCTTTTTATTGCGCTGTAACCAAGATGGGATTAACCAGCCTGTCGGGTCTTATTGCATCTGGATGAAATGATTTTTTACACGGCAACATCAATGAAGATGGACTCACAGCTGAAGAGTCAACATGCCACCCACATCACAGCCTTACTGAGAGAACGGGGACTGGAGTAAAGAGACCTGTTAGTTAGATAATTTTCTTGTTTTTTTCTGCATCGCACGTCTCTTATTGTTTGCTATTTCAATTGGGCCTCCATGCGCTATTTCAGCGTTACGTATGTTAAGTGGACTGGTGTGTTTTTTAGCCTTTTCTGGACAAGTACTTCTGACAAACCCCTGTGAGATGACCGAGTGGTAAGGCATGAAGAAACAGGCTGTCAGTGCAGTGAGCAGGACTCTGAATCTGAATGCTATACTGTGATAAATACTAACCACAGAATGCTCAAGAATGCTACCAGGATGATGACAGTCATTGAATTGCCTTCACAAGCCAAGGCCGAAAATATGTAAGATCCCTTTGGAGCTGATTGTCCTCATTTTAGAAAACGTCACAGAGCAGAGGAGGAGGAGGAGGAGGAGGAGGAGGTACTTTACAACTCATGATTTAGCTGTTTTTATTTGTTTTGGATATGGCACACAGACTCTTGCTCTAACAGATTTTAAACTCCCACTTTAAAGGGATTTCCAAATTTGAGGCTTGGTAATAAGTTACCGACAACCATGGCAATAACAGTTCTTTGCTTGGTTTCAGACACTTCACCTTAGCTGGGGAAAAACAACACTCCTGCTTATGAACTGCTGGAGAAAGAGAAGACAGTGACATCTTTAACATTTTGAAGTCAACCTGCCACAGCTAATCTCTGTAATTCTCGTCCAGCAAATGAAAAGCCTGCAATGGCTCGGTTATGCCTGGGCACCTCATTTAGTCATATTGATCCCGTCCGCGCTGTTTGACTTTGACAGAGAGTGATGTATGACTTGTGCACTCGGCCTGAGCAGCCAGAGCCTGCATCGGCACACACAGAGATGGAGAGCCGGGAGGTGGCTGAAGCTCTTGGGCGACAACAACAGCAGGAGTTGAGGGGTTCAGAAGAGCAGAGTAATAAGCAACATGGGCACTTGGACACGGCAGTCCCAACCACGGCTAATATCACTTCAACATCATTGTTGGGGAAAAGGCACCACTCGCTTTATGCAAACCTCAACGGTTTTGAAGTGGAAGGCATACGCAAGGTGAGTTTGGAACATTTGTTGAGTCTTCCAGTACCATTCTTGATGGTTAACATGAAAGTGTTTGGGGCCTGGAGACATGTGAGAGGCGTCCCACTAATATTCAGAGAGTAGCAGACATAGTCTAGTGTGTTAGAGAATCACCAGTCTTTAAAAAACAAAACATTGGATGGTAGATTTTTAAGGCAAGGCAATTTTATTTATATAGCACATTTCAGCACAAGGCAACTCAAAGTGCTTTACACAAATCATCAATCATTAAAGAACAAATAGCAAAATAGGGAGTAAAATAAGAATAAAAATAGTAATGAATACAAATTTAAAACCATTTAAGATACATAAATAAAAATATAGTTCAGTATAATAGTTAATATGAGAATTAAAAATCCAAAAATAAAATTTACAATTCCATATTAAAATTGTATACGAAATAAAATTCAAGAATAAAATTCACTGTTCGATAAAAGAATTAACGAAAAGCATCATCAAAAAGAAAGGTCTTCAGCTTTGATTTAAAAGCGCTGAGAGTTGGGCCAGACCTGCAGTTTTCTGGGAGTTTGTTCCAGATATGCGGAGCATAAAAACTGAAAGCTGCTTCTCCCTGTTTAGTTCTGACTCTGGGGACCACGAGCAAACCTGTTCCAGACGACCTGAGAAGTCTGGGTGGTTCATAAAGCACTAACAGATCTGAGGTATATTTTGGTCCTAAGCCATTTAGGGATTTATAAACCAGCATAAGTATTTTGAAATCAATTATTTGAGGCACAGGAAGCCAATGTAAAGTCTTTAGAACTGGAGTGATATGATCCACTACTTTTTTGTCCTAGTGAGAACTCTTGCTGCAGAATTCTGAATCAGCTGCAGCTGTCTAATTTGTTTTTTAGGCAGTCCTGTAAGGATGCCGTTACAGTAGTCAAGTCTACTTAAAATAAAAGCATAAGAGACATAAGTCCTCTAATTCTTGATATATTCTTGAGATGGTAATAGGCTGATTTTATTATTGTCTTAATATGACTGTTAAAATTCAAGTCAGAGTCCCTGACAACACCAAGATTTTTGGCTTTGTCTGTTGTTTTTAACAGGGCCATTTGAAGCTGTGCACTGACTTTCAGTTTCTCTTCTTTTGCTCCAAAAAAACAACCACCTCAGTTTTTTCTTCATTTAATTTAAGAAAATTTTGGCACATGCAGTTGTTGATTTATTCAATGCAATTAGTCAGTTTTCTTATTGGACTATAGTCCCCTGGTGTTGAAGATCATTTTTAATCCATTTCTCAAACTTTGGTTGTGTTTTTTTCACATTGCAGACTATAATATATTGTCTGGTTCTAAGAAATATATAAACCAGAGGAATTTTAAAGATACTGGATTATGCAAAGTGAGTTTGACACTTTTACATCTTAGAACATGCAGTTTGATTATTATTTGTGTTGGATTACAGTGATGTTACACTGAATTTGTGTGTGCAGCACATTTTCTCGACATTTAATCTGGGACAGTGCTGTAGCTGCTGTCGTAGAAACAGAGGGTTGGAAGGCAGGTATTATACTGACCTATTGTGACAGTGTCCCTCATTTCACACCTCTGCATATCCTTTTAGCACAGAAGATCTACTTAAAGGTCCCGTGGCATGAAAATGTCACTTTATGAGTTTTTTTTTAACATTACTATGAGTTCCCCCAGCCTACCTATGGTTCCCCAGTGGCTAGAAATGGCGATAGGTGTAAACCGAGCCCTGGGTATCCTGCTCTGCCTTTGAGAAAATGAAAGCTCAGATGGGCCGATCTGGAATCTTCTCCTTATGAGGTCATAAGGAGCAAGGTTACCTCCCCTTTCTCTGCATTGCCCGCCCAGAGAATTTGGCCCACCCATGAGAAATAGAGAGACATCATGGCTTTCAAACGAGCAAAGTAGCAGTTGGTCAAGGCCACACCCCCACACTCCACCTTGCCCCCCCTCCTCCTCAATAGCTACAGACACAGAAATGGCACATACTAAGCAAAGCTCATTGTGGGACTGGCTCTAGTGGCTGTACTTCTGCACCAAGGCTGAATTTCGGGAAAGAGACTTCAGATACAGTATTAGGGGGCCACTAAGGCCTATATAAAAGCATCCAAAGAGCACTATATCATGGGACCTTCGAAAAACATTAGTAAACCGATTTCCGTGTCTGTGATTGATGCCTATATAGCTTGTATATTGAGAAACATCACTGTAAGAAACTATCAGAATAATGCACTTACTGTATATTACGCCATCCCACTAACAAAATGGATATTTTATTTTTAATGTACCTGTAACAAATAAAAAAGTCCAGTATATTTTTGTAACATCTGGATGATTTAAATGTGTGTGGTCTAAAGACAGTGAGTAGATACAGTATAAAGGTTGCAAATAGTGCCTTGTTGGGTAAAACAGGCAGTACAATGTCTCCATCCTAGACTGGAGAGCAACACATGAAGGCAGCTGAATCAACTTGCCACTCAGTGCCCCCCCCCCCAAACACTAGAGATATACTTATGTGTGTTTTTCCACACTGTCATTTCATCGTATTTTAGTATTATTTTGTGGTTAGTCTTGCTTGGAAAGCAATGCCAGCTAATACTTATCAGCATTTTTCTGCTATATTTGCCTGTACTAGTACTACTACTCAGTCCTTTTTACCTTTTGTTTAATGCTTTGAATGTATCCTTGTTTGAGGCAGAGTTTCATCATTTAACCAAGGTAGTAATCGGTGTGCAACATTGCCTGCTGTCGTCCCTACCCCCACCACTTCATTATCCAATCGCCACAATCCCAGCGTAGTAAAAACCCCTAATGAACTGTCAACACACAACATTGGAGAAGATCTGTGACTACAGAAGCTGAGAGGGAGCATCAAATGATGCCTTAGAAATGATTATTTGGCCATTTCAGACCAGTAGGGGTTGGAAGAGGCCTGTCACTCTTAGTAATTACGTCATTATTTGCAGTGGGGGTACCTTGATCATCCTTTTGTTTTCTTATACCCAGTTCCACCCATAATTGATGACTGTGTGTGGGATGTGTATGGCAGGAAGCATTTTTATAAGAATATTATGAATATCTGTAGTCCTTACAGTGTAAAACACTGATGTAAGAGGGAGAGCAGGTTTTGTACAGCAGGAAAGTGGGTGAAACTGTAGCTGGAATTTAGCATCATGCTCAGCAAACCCCCCAATATGAATTGGCTAGGTTATGAAAAGTATATAGAAAGATGGCTGGTTTTACTGTGTAGATTGATGTTAATCAGATCTCAATGATGCGCTGGCTTGGCCCACAGAAGAAAATTAGTCTGTGCATTGTGGTCCACATAAAGCTGTTGGTGTGTGTGTGTGTATATATATATATATATATATATATAGTGATGCCTATTTGTAAAAATACTCAACTTTGTCGAGTCTAACATTGTAGCTGCTCGATCAACACAACAACGTACAGTAGATAGTCCAACTTCCCTGCTTACTTTTCCCTAAGAAAGCTCCTTTTTCGTCCGGTCTCTGTACATATAATGAGTAACTATAGAGCTCTGGATGCCCACAGACAGCTACAATGACTTGTTCCTCAATTTTTGATTCAGCATTGTCAGGACATTAGGAGAATCTTAACACCGATAGGCTTTCACGACCCAGGGTCATGCGATTTTGTCGCTAGAGATTTTAACTCGTGCCATTCGTGACAGTATTTGTATGCCTTTTCTATCTGTTTTTATCCTTATTCTCAATCATTCAGTCAACTTTCTTTTGCTATGGTGTTTTCACTTGCCTGGTATTACTATTGCAGTGGCCACCGTTGCATCTGTCATTTAGAACCATTATAGAAAACCTATATTAGTATGTGAGCACAAGTTACACAAAGCAGTTGTCAGTCTTTCCACTTCATGGAAGAAGTAAGCATGATTCCTCTGAAGGCTAATGAGCTTGTTGACTGTGTGGTCCTCTGTCATTCAATGATTGATGGGTTTACACACTCTTGAGTTCCAAATGGGGCTACAAAGAGATGATGTACAACTAAAACAATGTTTCTCCTCAATAACACTCCTGAAGATAGTTATTTGTCCTGATTGACCATGTATTTAGCTGTGATCTCTCCCTGTGATTGTGAAGCTAGGGCCCTCTTTAAAAGTGGTATTTTTAAAGTGTACTAGTGGCCAGAAATCTTTGTACCTTTGCCACACACAGCCGCTGCCCAAGCTGTCACTGTAAACAGTTATTATGGAGTCCTTATACCAGGATAGGCTGTTTCGCTTTGGAGAATGTTCCAGCTAGGGCTGGGCAAGATACTAATTAGATATTAATTTAAGACACTAGATGTCATCTTAAATTTTGTATATCGTGAAATGAGTGTCTTTTCCTGGTTTTAAAGACTACATTTCAGTAAAGTGATGTAATGTTCTAAACTTGCAAGACTGTTCTAGCTGTTCTTTTATTTGCCTTTAAATGTAAATGGACTGTATTTATATAGCACTTTTCAAGTCTTAACAACTACTCAAAGCACTTTTACATAATACAGGAACCATACACACACATTTATACACTGATGGCCGGCATTGTGACAATTCGGGGTTCAGTGTCTTGCCCAAGGACACTTCAACATGGGACTGCAAGGCCAGGGATCAGGGATTGAACCACCGACTTTACCACTCTACCACCTAAGCCACAACCAGCCCACTTAGTTATTATATCCACTTTACTGATGAATATTTTATCAAAAATATTTTGTGAAGGCAACAATCGTCAACCCTATAATGTCGGCGCAATATCGATATTGAGGTATTTAGTCAAAAATATTGTGATATTTGATTTTCTCCATATGGCCCAGCTCTAGTTTCAGCTCTGACAAAGTGCTGAAGCTACTCTTTGTTTATATCTGGGGTGCTTCTGTTCACCCTTACCTCAGTTAATCCAGTTAGCCGGGGCATTTCCTGCCTTGTAAAATAGTGCAAACGTAAGAGTACTTGTCACTCAATCTAGTGTCAGCTGTGGTATCGCCAGCAAATATAGGCTTTGTTACCTTGTCAACATGTCACTTACCCTGCTGTGGGTATAATGACAAAACTAGTGCTCAGCAGAAATCCTGGAGATCTGTTCTACCCTACTCAACGCAGTTTATAAAAAAAGTGCAGTGAGATTTCTCAGAGTAAAAGGCAGTAATGAAAGTCACTTCAGTACTGTTCCATTGCTAAATGCAGCTACATGCATTGATGCCAGCCCTACAGGTCACCACCGACCTATTTTGTGCCTATGAGAGAACTGAAAGTGGAGCAGTGTGTCTGTATAAAAGACCTGATTTTACCATTTAATGTACTTTGCCTATAATCCTCTGAAATTAATCCCACATTTCAAAGAGGATGCAGTCTTCCAATTATTGTTTTGCTTCCGAAAGGTATGTGATGATGAGCCTAGCATCAACTGTGTTAGACAGACACGTACAGTATAAGGTTGATTTAAAGGGTTGATTAAAACAATTCATTTAAAATTTTTTAGATAATTATTATTTTGAGAGATGAATTTAGGAGGAAGTTGTCACAAACGTTTCTGTGAAATGTTTTCTTAATATTCTGTTACAAAGCAATATTTTCTACGTAATGGTTATAAATGGTGGGTGGAAGGGCACTATGATTTGGATTTGCCCAGATGTGCGTTACAGTTAAAAGTGGGTCTGCAATTGTTTAGTCTATGAAAAATCAGAAAATAGTGAAAAATGTCTATACCATTTTCCAAGTTCAAGGTGAAATATTCACCTTACAATGATATAAAACAGGGAAGAGCAGCAAACCTCTCAATGTAGAATTTCCCACCACAATTCTTCTATTGTCAAAACAGATTAGTTTTCTTTCAATAAACTAATTGATTAATTGACTACAATTGATTGACTACAGTAAGGTCACAGTTTTTATTTATTTTTTAACGATCCAGATAACATCTGTGTAAGATTTTTTTCCTGTTGCTGATTCTATATGGTGTGTGTGTGTGTGTGTGTGTGTGTGTGTGTGTGTGTGTGTGTGTGTGTGTGTGTGTGTGTGTGTGTGTGTGTGTGTGTGTGTGTGTGGTGTGGGGGGGGGTGTGTGTGTGCGCGCATTTACCCGGTTTGAAAGATTTTCCGGTGCAAGCCATTCCTTATTAACTGCAGCCTCATTGATCTAACACACAAACCAGAGCCAATGAGTAATTATGTAGAGCAGTGAGAGTGTGTAGAGCAGTGACGGTGTCTGTGTTGCCTCGTGTGTGTGTGTGTGTGTGTGTGTGTTTTATTGGCCAGCCATGTAATGACTTGTGAATAATTGATAGCGCAGTGAGAAGGGAATCTCTGGAGTATTGGTCTCTCACTATCCCAGCCCAAACATCTTTGTCTGTCTGTTGTCTGGCTGCAGACTCTCTCTACAGAACAGTGGTCAGGCTTTGTGTTCGCTGTCACATTCACTCGGAACTGTAGAGCCAGGACTGTGGGGTATTACTTCCACAACATACTTTGTGCTGTACGTGGGATATGTAGAATACTGTATGTCCTGTTGATCAGTAGGCTTTTACTTCAAAGTATTAAATTATCAGTGGTGCACAGACTTGCTGTGACAGAGATTGAAACGTGAAGAAGTAGGGCTGGGCGATATGGCCAAAATCTTCCATCCCGATATAGAGGTAATTTCATACCTCAATAACGATAAATATCACAATATAGCATGTTTTCTGGTAATTAAATAATGAAATAATCTATATGTAATATCCACATGGTAAACCTTATTTTTGAAATAAATACTTGACGAATGAAAAGTACTGAGAATTTTGGTGCAAAATAAACAAAAGGTGAAAGGATCAGGACGTAAAGTGTGGTCCATGACGTAAATATTGGCCAGGCCGGCCTCTGGTTTTTCAACATCACGGCAGAAACGATATAGAAAAATATATACGATTGTATCTCCCATCCCTATGATGAAGGATTTAAAGCTTTTTCGAAGCACCGTTGAAAGTAAAAATATATGCCACAGTCAAACACCAGGATTTTTGCAGTATTGGAAATGCTCTTTATCACTGCAGCTGCCCTTTAAAAACTAAAGTAAAACTACCATCCCAACCGGGATGCAGACTTTATCAGCGGGTTACCTCTGTATGAGTAGCCATGTAATAATAATAATTAATAATAATAATTGAACCCCTTCAGGCTGATTCAAGACCCCTCCGCTTCCTGCATCACCCTGTCGGGGTTTCTAATTTGCAAAAATGACCGGCTCGCTCTACTGTACATTATCCCTTACTTTTTCATCTGTTTTTGAGCCTGCAGTGTTTGCCTCTTTGGCTTTAGCTCAGACCTAATATCACACAGAGGGTTTCTGTCTCTCTCTCTCTCTCTCTCCATGTTTACATTCACAAGCCTGCATCCAGACAGCTAAATATTGGGTGTCCTCAAAGGGCTCTCTGCCGTCTGTGACATTTCTGCGTAGTTTGGTCCTGCTCCCAAACTGCTAGCTAGACTAAACCCCTGATCACCTGCTTTCGCCGTCACAACGGGAAATGCTTTTTGCCTGGGGGAGGAAAGGGAGACCCATTCAGTTGACCCACTGAATGTCAGGAAAGGTCACTTAGACTTTTCATAACTGGAGGGCCTCTACCAGATGTACGCTTATTGAATGTGACTTGTAAAGGTTTGTAATAGGGTCTAGA
Organism: Perca fluviatilis; assembly: GCF_010015445.1. Classification (NCBI taxonomy): domain Eukaryota; kingdom Metazoa; phylum Chordata; class Actinopteri; order Perciformes; family Percidae; genus Perca; species Perca fluviatilis. The sequence continues at coordinate 28,105,651 of NC_053127.1, read as the reverse complement.
CATTTGAATGGTGCAGCATTGTTGTCAGAGACTTATTGGCTGTCTTAAGCCTCTGCTGTCCTGTCCGAGACAGCATGTGTGTTTTATTAATGGCTCTGAAAACATGATTTTATGAATGTTAAATGTACAGTATCTGCCTCATGACTGAACACAGGTATGACAGTGTTCAGTCATTTAGAGTGCTATTACATCAAACTTTCAAATTTATCAAATTTCGATAACATGTTGGCACGGTACTGGTGATACAGGAACGGGAATTCACAGTGTTCACTAAGAATTTGTCTCTACACTGCAAACATCTGGGGGAATTTACCAGCTCTTTATCAGTGAGCTTGTGGTGACGAGATGCTAGCTGGGGAAAACTGCAGCAATGACAGGGACAGAGTAAGAGGAGGGTTTTTTGGCAACATTAAAGAATGGCAACACTGACACGGTCCTTGTGGGGCTGGTTGGAAGCATTTTTTCAATTAATGTTATGCACTTCCATTTCTGGCTGAGTGCATTGTAGTTTGTGGAGGTCAACCCAATCTGTGGAATGAAACTGGCTGAATGCTGTGCCCATATTTGTCATTTGCTCACTTTGATTGTTTCTATCAAAGCTTCAGTTCACAAAGGCAGTTTAACCTCAGTCACGTGAATTTGTCTCTCATGGAAACAAATCATCTCCACTACATTCTGTCTCCCCTCTGCATTTTCTGCTGACACTGCACTAAATGGAATAATCCAGCGACCCCTCCTTCTGTTCATTTTTTCACTTTTTAAAAATAACCAGATGTTCTCTGCATGTCTGACACCTTGTTAAGCCCTCGGATGCTCGGGGGATTGTGACATTTTTATTTGTGGACTGCTAGTATGGATTTTAATTATGGTGTTGGTAGGGCAGTGTTATGGCTTTGTAAGAAAGAAGCTCCAAGTCATAATGGAGACAAGATCTGAAGGCTGATCATAATTAATGTCACGTCTACCATGCATTACAGATGCTAAAACATACTTACCATGGCTGCCATGTTGATTTCGTAATTTAGATTAAGTGTAAAATCACGACTGGCATCGCAGTTGAATTAGCCCATTGCTACATGACCATACATGGTGACATGACTCTAATAATTAGAAAACCCATCCCTGGATGTAAACTAGATCATAGTTCATACCATATAAAGGTTATCTGCGGAAATGTATGCAGATCTTATATTCTAAACATAGGGAAGGGAACAAGGCACTAACAAGCCATTCCAGACAGTGCATTTCATTTTTGAACAACCTCACCCAGAGGACGTCTGTATGAGGTGGTAGAGGTAGATTGCTGGATGCATGGGGGGGAGTAAAGGGGTGTCTCATGTTGGTTCTTTGTTCTCTAACGCAGCAAGAGAGACCACCTAATCTGTCACCGTCAGGTACCCCGGGGGGATGAGTTGTGATAAATACAGGAGGGGTTTTGAGAGGACACTTAAGAGGGCTTCTTCATGACTTATATATGAGTATAGGGAGAGAGCTGCTGTTAAAAAAAAAAAAAAAAAAAAATACCTTGGGCCACAAACCGCTTTGTGGTTATTTAAATATGTAGTTTTTTAAAGAGATATACAGTATCTCTGCTTTGTTTGAGACCACTGCAGCCTCCCGGTTTCCTAACAACGAGAAAGTTTTTGCAATGCCGCAGAGCTCATTTAAGCTTCAGCCTAGTTTGTTGTCCTATGAATAAGGTGGATATTTCTACCATTGTGCATAGTAATTAGAACAAAATGCATGCTTCGAAGCCTATAGAAATAATATTAGTAGAGCATTGAAGACAAACATGGCTATTTTTTACACCGGCAAATCCAAAAACGGTCGAGTGTCGAACCACAAAATGTGTATGTGGTATAGAGTCAAATAAAAAAGACTACAAAGTATTCTCTGTTGTAGAATATCAAAAGAGATTCATTCTTGAACTTTGTTCATGTCTTTTTGATGATGTCTAACAACAGGGCAGTTCAGGAAACCTCATTAGAAAACCACTGATGTTGTACTGTAGGAGACAGAGATAAAAAGCGACATTGATTTGGCTCTAAATTGTAACGCTTCACTGATACTGTGAAGTCCATTAGTATCCACTTCAGTGGACGGGCTGCCATAGCCTGTCTATGCTGTTTATAGTATTTCTGTTTCTCGCCTCTGCTGGTAATTATAACTGTGTTCAGGAGTCAATTCTCTGACCATGTGGTGTTTGAGGGTTGGGTCTATGGGAGGAGGCCTTTCCCCTTCCATTATTGCTGGGAGCTGACAAGGTCTGGATTAATTAAGGCACATTTCCAGATTCAGCAGACTGCCTCCATCATGCCAATCCTCTGGGTGACACTGCTAAATGAAACTCAGCAGCAAGTGCTTGCCGGTTGTGCACTGTGCTTTTTATAAAAATGAATCATTAAACATCAAAAGCCAGATTAGAAAAATGTAGGATGATCATAACCTGACTCCAGAAGCTCTCACAGTAGTTATTTTTCAGAAACTGAAGAACATTTAAAAAAGAAATACAAATCTGTATCCATCTTTTTTTTTTCTTCTTTTTTTTTTTTTTTTATTTATTCAGGGAAGGTTCACTGAGAGGCAACCTCTTTTGCAGGAACACCCTGATCACATTCACACAGTTCCACATTCTTTCCTGGAAGCTGCCCGGTACAACCACAGTCTGATCTGCTGGCTGCTGAGCACCACAGGAGCGGTTGGAGGTTAAGGGCCTTGCTCAAGGGCACCTCAGTGGTGGTAATGAGGGAGGAACAAGCGCTGCTCTTTCACTTTCCCCACCCAGATGTTTATCCTGTCAGTCTGGGGATTGAACCGACGACCTCCCGGTCACAAGCTCGCTCTGAAAGAAGCTGCCTCCAGTGGTAGTTGTACTGAGAGACATTACAAAAAAAATGATTATCATATTGCAGAAATTCCTATCCTTTTTTAAGTAAGCTTTGTGTTGTTTCTGTGGGAATGGTCGAAGAACACTGGCAACAACTAAACCAGTGTCAATAAAGGTTTTCATAATTTTTATACGTTTCAATCTATAATTGATACCATTTTGTTGTATATTGATGTTTTGCTTGGTAGACTCTGGGATTGCTTGGGTTGCAGTTGTGATACAAACTGATGCAGCTTTAATACTGCCATGTCAAATATCATGTCCAACAAAGAGTTAGCAATGGCAAAACGTGTGCTTTTGTCTGTGTGTGCCAATGTGCATGTCTGTGTCTTTGTCTTGCTGGCTCCTTAGAGGCTTATAGTGGGGGATTTCTAGCTGTCAGCTAATAATGCTGATGTTGGCGTTTCTGTGAAACCAGACTGTAGACATTTACATACGCCTTACAAAAGCTCGTCTTGGATCCCAGACAAAAGGATAATCTGGTTGTGGGACTTTATGAATACATAAGAATAAATCGAACATTCAATGATCTATTCAAATCTTTGTTGATGGGTAGCCAAAGTCCCCATATGTGTCTCTTCTCCTTTCCTTATAGCCTTTAAATTGTATTTACATTTATTGTCGTTTCCTGACTTTCTATTATTTTTCTGCTTTTTTTTCTCATCAATACTGCAAAATGTATAATAATAATACATTTAATTTATATAGCGCTTTTCACAAACTCAAAGGCGCTTTACAGGGTAGGTATAGAGAAAAGCTCAATGCAATGCAAATTAACAAAAACACATGCAAATATACAAAACACAAGCAAATAGAAAAAACATCTTTGCTAATTTGACAACCCATGAAAAAAAAAAATGCTGGAAAGTTAGAAAGTACAACCAAATTCATAAGCATACTGCAAGTCGTACAGAACACAACGGAAAGAAAAAACTGATGAACATACCCGGACACACCTGGGACACGTTATTTGCTGCCATGGTTTGTGGCTCATGAAGTTACTGTGATTGATTAACTGTTAGTGTTTTTTCTAGGAAAATTAGCAAACACGGTAAATAGATTTTCCTTTTTATATTTTTTATTTAGGGATTGCATTACAGTGTTCAGATATTATTTCAGATACTTTGCTGTTAATCTAGTTAGCCTGTGTTAGCCTTTAGCTGATTACTAGCTTACCTTACCAGTTTAACTCTATATCATGCAATCAGAATGTTTAACGAAAAAAATGTGCAACATTAGTGTATTTCTATTAAATTAATTACACTGTTTTTAACTCATTTCTGTTAAGTTCTGTGTGACAGCTTTTCTGTGGTAGATTTTTCTATATTTCAGCGTGTTTCTATATTTGGTTGCATTTTTTAAATTACTTCCATATTTGACTCAGTAACTCTGAGTTGTTCTTTTACCCATACATTGATATTCTCTGTGTTAGCAATTTTATAAGCTCAAAATAAGACTCGTCCTACAGCAAGAGTGGCCAATGTATTTTTCATAATAGACTGGTTTATATCTGCTATTTGTTTCTTAATCTATCCATGGTGTTGGTGGTGTTTGTGATGCTTCTCTGCTTTAGAGCTTGCAATAAGATGCCCAAGCAAGGAAATGAATTCCAGAAAACCCAAAGCCATTTTGATTTAGCCTCAGTCTAAAGCTCAGTCTTCTCTGTGTCAGCTTGTTATAAGACATACTGTATAGAAAATGTGAGTGGATAATTAGTAACAAATCACTCTTGACGTTTCTCTTTAATGTTACTCTTTTATTTTAGTACTTAACTCAAGTAAGGTTGTTTGGATTGACCTTTAAAACTTTATTTTATTAAAAATCGGATCACAGTGACTCTACGTTGCTCCAGTTGCATTTACTAACAAGGCCAGTAACATATTGGTGCTGGAACCACCTGCTGTGTTGCCAAATTGTGACAGCTATGTGATGGTAGAGTTTGTCCTTCGGTGGGTATAGGGTTGGGTATCTTTGGAGTTTTTCCGATACCGGTGCTAAAACGATATTACTAAAAACGACCACTGGATGTGAAAAGGGTATTTTACAATAACTTTTAATGCAGCACGAGGCTGTCGAGTTTCAAGTCCTGCAGTCAGACTGTTATGTCCCGCTGTTGGAATCCTCTACAGTGAAATACACTCACACTTTACACCATTTAGCTGTCAGCTTTTGTAACCGTGTTTACTCCAGCTGCTAGCTAACGGTAGGCTAACGTTACCTGCTGTTGACTGTAGTGTTAACTAGCGTCACCTGCAGCGATGCTTGTGTTGCCTCTAACGTCCGTTTCGGAGCATCAGAGAGAAGCCAGACTTGGAAGTGGCACTGAAATTAGGCACCGAAATCCACATTGCTATTTGGTCCAGTAGATACCGGTCGTTAAGGCACTGGTGCCGTATTAGCACCGGGTCTCGGTACCCAACCCCAAAGTTTTGAGTACAAGCATAGTCGTTTTCCCAAGTGGAACGTGCAACATTGTTTGGTTTGATTATCTGGATTAGTGTCTTTCACACATACAGAAAATCCAGTGTCACTGTAGGTTAAAGTGAAAGGGGCTTCAGTCTGAAAAGCAGTTTTATGGACCCCAAAAGCACAAAGTGATTCATCTCCTCTTCTTAGTTAGAGAAAGCACCACACAATCGTGTTATGATGAAAATCTGACCCAGATGCCAAAGAGGTTTTTCACAGCACAACCTATCTCACACCAGCAATCAGTGAAGTTCATCCACCCTGCTTTTATCAGCTGCAGTCACACAAGAGTTCTCACAGCAAAATCAGTCAGTAGGACTATGATAGGAATGGGACATTTTGGCTAACTGTGCAGTTATTCTTACTGTACATATTGCTTAACCACGTCTTACTTTGAATCTTGGATGAATTCCTACTTAATAAAAATAGAATAATCAGCTTTCCCATATTGGCCGCTATCGATATAAGAAAATGATAAATTAAAAAAGAAATGCTTAAAGTATGGTACGTGATGATGTGTTCCAGGCCCTGCAGGCTGTAGATAGTAGCATCATGGTAAGCAGTGTCAGTGCACTGTGGGTTTTATAATCAGCACTCCCTTCAGTTGTCTGCTTGTATCCATGATGATTGCAGACCCATTAGGCCCGTCTGTCCTGCCCAAGGCTCTCCTGACAGACGTTTGTGTGGAGACCCCTGCCCTCCTGCTACTGAGTTACATCTGCCTCGCTTACTGAGCCAGGCCCACATGAAAACGGCACTGCTATGAGAGAGGAGCGCTGGCTGAATGCTAATACTGTGGCCTTGAGTGGACCTCACCACCTGCAGCCCTTTTCTGTGGCAGCAAGAGAAGCTGCAGTCTGTAAAAAGCCAGCATTACCTCATGCCTAAAGAAAGGCCTCCGGTGTATTTCCATGTGATTCCCAGGGAACAATTACAAGACATGGACGGACTCCAAGATAATTAGAATCAGAATGGAGGCAGTCGGAGGCTGAGTTCACTCTGGCTGGCCTTCCTTTGAGGTAATTGATTGGGCTTTAGCATCATTGCCCTGAGAGGAAGACTGGGACATTGTGACTGGCTCCCTTTTAACTGATGGCAAAATAACTCAAGGACACAAAGGTTCATCTGAGAGCTGGGGCTAACTCTCTTTGAGCCATTAAAGGATGTTTTCTGTGTAGAAAAGGCAACATAACTGCTCAAATCTGAAAACTTATTTTGGTTGCAACTATTTTTGCTAGTTGTAGTGTTTGAGCATCACTTCAATGACATTTGGTGGTGTCCTTTTGCCATTGGCTTGGCGTAGCATACGTTAATAATAGCATCCTGTGGTGGTGTGTCACCTCTAACATTGCCATGATACTACTTATGCATTTTTATATACCTAATTACCTAATTAATTAGTTTTTTTGTACTTTTCTACCTTCTGTTTATCATAGTTTGGAGGATTATTTCAGTTCTTAATTTCTATTCTAACCATTATCTCAGAGATAACAGCCTCACTGTTTTCTGATCCACTTTCCTTTGCTGGCCCATCAGAGCTGTCAAGTCTGCTGCTGTGCTAACAGCAGACGGCAAACTCAACACTTTGTGCTGCTGCTTCATGTTAAAAGCTTTCCACTGGTCTTCAAACCTTTCTGTTTCCTTAATTTTGTACCCTTCGTAGTTACAAAAAAAAGACAATCTCTGTCTTTTTTCTCTTATTGTTTTTCATTTTTGAACTTGTTTTTGATTTAACCTGATTGAATTGTTTTTTACTTGTTCCTGCTATTGTGTGCTACTTTTGTCTGTTTTTGCAATGCTGCAAACCAATTCTCCCATGCAGGACAAAAATTTACTTAACCAAACTTGTAAACCCCTGAAAGGCCTTTTATTATCAAGCAGCAACAATAATTATTGATTTAAGCACTGAGGTTAGTGACTGACTGATTTCTCCTTGTTTGATTGAAAATTATCAAGATTTTTTGGGATATTGTCAGCAGATCAGTCTAAAATATAGAGAAGCAGACACCGTGAACTGAGTAGATGATGAGGTGCAGGCAACAGTTCTGGAGGAATGCAGGTGTCCCAACTGTAAGGAAAATTCTGTTATGTGGAAAATCTTCATTTTTCTGGCTACAGTATTCATTTTAATCTGGTGCTTAAATACAGTGTCATTTTGTTAGGGTGGTGTGGAGCTGATGCCAGCTGACAGAGAAGTACACTCTGGAACGGACGCCAGTCAGTCCCAGGGCTGACACATAGAGACAGATCCCGTTCTTAAACCTTTCTACCACCGATGTGTTGCCCTTTTGATGTATACCCTCCTGTTTTTACCTCCTTATGAGTTTCTCCTAATGTCAGCAATTGATTTTTACTTCATTCATGCTTTCATGTACACCTATGGGCAATTTAGAGTCAACAATTAACCAAACCCCTGCATGTCTTTGAACTGTGGAAGGAAGCCAGAGAAAGCCCTCACTAACAAAACTCCACACAGAAGGGCCTGGAACCCTCTTGCTGTGAGGGGACATTTATGCTTTTTAAATGATTGAATTGTTTTTACTATATTCACACTGAAAACAAGAATCATCACATTTGAATAGATTTTAAGAATTACCCAGATATTTTTATTTAGAGCACTCCCTTATCCCTAACACCATGGTACAAGAGATTAATCAAACCAAGATAGTTGAATAAGCAGCGTCCCTGAAAAATTCATGTATCATCAACAAAGCAAATGGCCGGGTCATGAAATGCTGTTCATAGGTTTTTATGACAAGCTATACACTTTTGTGTGCAGCTTTTCTTATGTGCCCCAATGCATCATCTAAGGAGGATGAGAGGAGATTCTCACACACTGTAGTATAGGGATAGAATGTGTTTCTCTCTCTCTCTCTCTCTCTCTCTCTCCCCCTCCCCCCCTCTCTCTGGCAGCCCTCTGTTAAACTTGCAAACAAAATTACATAGAAAAAAAAAAGTCATCACAAGAAATGTCACCCCATGTTAGAATTTCCTATTGAAATGGTTTCAAAATTGGGGTTTGATTTCAAGGAAATCTATAATGACTTCATTGTGAAGTGGTATAAAAGCTTCCGTAGTTTTCTTGTCAAATGTGTGATAACCAAAATAATGAGTTGACGTTTTGTCTCTCAGTATTTTAGCTGACGCAAAGATGTGCCCAAAGAGAACATTCAAGTTTAAGAGAATGTAGTTGCTGAGTCACTGCCTGTATTGATTATAAATGTCGTCCGTGAAGCATCTTTTTTTGCCTGCAGTGTCAAATAGCGATCACATCTTTGCTTTGACTGCAAGCTTTTCACAACTAATTTAGACAGTATTGGAAATTTACTTAAAACATACTCTTATTTTGGGAAGCGGCTATGGGTCTGGCCATGACCAAGTGATTTTCCTTTTATAGTTATGCATGCTATATCCCATGCTGCTACTTCTACAGTTTTATGTATTCTTTTTATGCCTCTGTGCCGGCGACAGCTGTGGCCAGAGGCATTTTGTTTTCGGGTTGTCCGTCGGTCTGTCCATTTCCATTCTTGTGAACGCCATATCTCAGGACCCCCTGGAGGGAATTTCTTCAAATTTGGCACAAACGTGCACTTGGAAACAAGGATGAACTGATTAGATTTTGGAGGCCAAAGGTCAAGGTCAATAATGTGACATCACAAAATGATCAAGAATTCCTACGCTAATTACGCCAACATTTCCCATAAATGTCTAATAATAAGGTAAAATTATGACATTTGATATCCAAAAGGTCAAAGGTCAACTTCACTATGACATCATAATGTTCTACAAAAACACTTTTCTGGCCATTAGTCAACGTCATAACTCAGGAACAGAAAGGGAGACATTTGGTCGGTTACTGAATTAGTTAATTACATCCGTGTTTCGCCAAAAAATACACTTATACTTATACATTTTTTATTAAATTTCTTCAAAGTCTTCACTACATATATGAGTCCGGAAAGAAATGGATCTAAAGTGGGACTTTATTGGTTGGCGGAAGCAAACAAACGCAAGGCTTCTCAACAGATCACGTGTTAATGATTTCAGTCAAAATATTGTGTCTGTATGGTCTCACCCTGAAAACATATGGTCTTTCTGGCACTAGATTGTAATCCGCTAACTAGATATTCAGACAGGATGTCCAATGGTACCATCACAATAGTACTGGAAGATGAACTGGAGCCTCAGCTGCTGGTTTGGTAAACAGCTGGTCATTAGTCTTAAATAACAGGTACAGTAGCATTAAAACCCCTCCAGGGAGGCACCAGATCCCCCATCATCTTTAGTTACCATGACAACATAATCCCACAAGATGTCACATATTTTTTTATACAGCACCATGTCATCAGGATGTTTAATGTAACATTAGTCTTTTGTGTCGTTAGACACATGTCATTGTGGCAGAGATCCCCAGAGTATTATGGAGACAGGTTTACTGGTGTTTCACATGTGGAGCCATCTGTGTGCTTTTGTTGTGCTGAGATGTGTGGTCTCCCACAGTCTAGGCACTTGGAGAAACACTTTCCTTCATCTCTCTGTGGATACCGAGTAGCTGTGGGTACATGCAGACTAGCTGACCACAGGTAGAATGAGGCAGTATTACCTTCTTCTCTTTTTGAATGTGTTCCATTCTGAGGACAAACCCTCCCCTTACCTCCAGCTTATGTGTTCACCCTGTCTGTCCATCTGCTGTCACTGCAGCCATTACTGTACAATCATGTGTGCCAGCTCTACTCTCAACCCTTCCCTCTGAGCCTCAGGGCTCATTTAGAGCGTCCCTGTCACAAAAGGCAGGATGCCATCCTTTCCATTCAGATGAAAGACCAATCTGAGATTTCCACCACTTCCAGGTTTCCTCCACATGGACGACAAACACCAATGGCAGTCTTGATCACCACATTGACACTCTGCCACATCTACTGAGCTGTCCCTTCACCAATAGCTCACAACAAAACACGCTAATTTGTGTCAAACCCAGGACTATTACACTATATAAAACTGGTATAAAATCTTATAATGTGTATTTATTTCAGTACATCTGAAGTGGCTTCAGTCACTAAATATACACTGGGTTTGGAAGGTATTTTGGTGAAATAGTTTGATACCTTTCTCACCAAACAACTGTTATCACAGTCTTATCACCCTAAAGACCTGAAGCCTGAGACAAATGCTTATTTCAGGAGACCTGAAGATCTCAGTTAACTGGTATTCCTGTCCAATTTGAAAGCGCTTGAGAGAATCTGCAAGAAGAGCATGTTTATAGTAGATTGAATTTTAATATATCAAATAACAAAATGAGTAATAATTGAAAGTGTTTATTTTCTTGCCTTCTCTCTTGCTCTGTCCCTCTATAGCTCAGTATGAGAGCAGAGCTCTGCTTCTTCTTATGCTGAGTTAGTGTGTGGTGTAATAGGTGTTCAGTGCCAGTGGTAGGCTGATTGAGTTGGTCTAATGAAAAGCCTTTTCAGTGGGCTGTCATCTGTCAGCCACCATTAGCTTGCACTATGTAAACATTGGCTGAGGGAGGCTTTTCTGTAACTCGGAGATGGAACAGGATTCAAGCAATTCTAGACAAATGTAACTCGTTCCCTCTTTCACTCTAAAAGAAACGCATACTCTTGTGTTTCATGGTGTTTTCCAAAACCAAAAAATTGCCTGTAGTTGGTAAACTCTGTCTGTGTTGTGCTTGTTTTTCAGAATGGTACTGACTATGGGTTCCTGGTGCGTCAGAACTCTGAACTCTTGCGAGCCCTCGATGAGCTGGAAAAGACTTGTGCCACACTGAGGGAGGAGAATGGCCTACTGGTAAGACTAAAAATAACAGAGTTTGTAGTCTTGACTGAAGGCTTCCTAGAAAGTAGGGCAGGTGCACAGAAACGATGAACAACACGTTTTTAATGTGCATTGTTTCAGTTAGGTGCTGTTACTTGCGGTTATTCATTTTATAAATAGAGAATTATCTTGTCCGTTTGCCCATGTGTTTCTTCTGAATTTAAAGAAGAATAACACAAGCAGATTATATAAAACTAGGACATCTGCCACTGAATCTCGTTTCAAACCATTAATAAGCTGTCCTGAATAATTGTTTTTGTGACTTTCTTGTTTGTGTTAGCATTTGCTGCAGGCGTCTGATGATGAAATTTGTTTCCCATGTGTTTAGCGGAAGAGCAGCGCCCCAGAGACTGAGGAGAAGGTCAGGCGGTTGAGGAGAAAGAACACCGAGTTGTCTGTTCTTGCTAAGAGGCTGGAAGAGAGGGCTCGAAAACTGCAGGAGGCCAACCTCAGAGTGGTATACAGCACAAATAAAATACTTAACTACTAACAGTTTCACAGCGAACTGTGTTTTTCCTCACTGTGACCCAAATGCTGGGGAGTGACTCATTATCAAGTACCACCATCCAAATCACCACATCACCATAATGTTTGGTAATTAGTTGAATAGAATAGTTCAGGATGTGATGAATGGCTGCAGTTTTTAGTAAGAAGTCTCTTGATACAGTACAGGCCAAAAGTTTGGCACTCTCATTCTGTTTATTTTTTTAATATTTTTTTTTTTTTTTTTTTTAAACTATGAAATGAAACATATGGAATTATGTAATTAACAAGAAAGTGTGATAATAAACATGTCTTATATTTTAGATTCTTCAAAGTAGCCACCCTCTTGCTTTTTTGATAACTCTGCAAACCCTTGGTGTTCTCTCAATGAGCTTCATGAGGTAGTCATCTGAAATGGTTTTCACTTCACAGGTGTGCTTTGTCAGGGTTAATTAGTGGATGTTTTTCCCTTATTAATAAAAAAGCAAAGGGTGGCTACTTTGAAGAATCTAAAATATAAGACATGTTTTCAGTTATTTCACACTTTTTTGTTAAGTACATAATTCCATATGTGTTCATTCATAGTTTTGATGCCTTCAGTGAGAATCTACAATGTAAATAGTCATGAAAATAAAAAAGAAACACATTGAATAAGAAGGTGTGTCCAAACTTTTGGCCTGTACTGTATGTAGTCTCGCATTGCCAGACCTATCCCCACAGCGCTGTGGAGTAAGGCCTGGCTACACCAGACATGGGGGGGCATTTCTTAATCGTCTTGAGCGGCGCTAAGCTCTGGATGCACCGACGGTGGCTCTGCAAAATAGTCTCGGGAAGGAACTTGTTTTCGTGAAACATTTGCACCCCGGAAAAGAAAACGCCATATACAATATTTAATAAAGTTAGCTGTTCACACAATACAGTAACGTCATTTGCTCTTACCAGTGTATCTCCGTGTGTACTTCGTCCACAGCAATCCCACCAATCGGTCCCAAAACATCCCAGCTAGAGAGGAAATGCCGTAAACATATTCTTTGTAAATCTTTACAATCATTCACCGAAAAAACCAAGCAGGCCTGCCTTGTTACTTGCACAATCCAAATTTTCTTTAAAACTCGTGTAGCTTTCAGCATGTAGCTTGATAGCTCGATGTGTGTTGCGGTTTCCCAAAGTGAAGGGATTTTGAGAACGGCGACACACAGGAAGCGGAAGGTGAGGGGCAAAGCCTGACATCAGGTCCTGTAAATGTACTTTCATTGGTCCAGACTACTTGAGATGTAATACCTCTTCAAAATATATGCAACATAAAGCACATAAAGATGAAAAACATTTACATTCCTCATGAAACATTTCTTGAATGCAATATTTTAAAACCTGATTTGATGGACGTTATCGTTTACTGTAGTTGTCTTGTTTTACGACAAAGCTTGCTAAATGTACGTCCGTAGTCCCTGACTTCTTTTAATATAGTATGTATAAATGCTTATGCAGTGTTTGTGGGCACCTTTTTTATTAACAGAATTCAGATGTAGATTGCTTTTGATGGAGACATCAGCACGTAAAAAGTGTCTTGGTATTCATTAGGTTGATAAATGTAAAGTCTCTTGAAAGATGACCAACACCATAATGAAATCACATACAGTAATACATGACAAGCTTGCATGATGCACAGTATTTCTCTTTGAAGTCTGAAGCAGAATTTGAAGCAGGCTTTTGAAGTAACAGAGTCAGGGGTCCTGAGTGGGAAAGCGCTCCAGCACAAGTCTCATCAGAAGACCAGTAGTGAAGAATACAGTAGTCTAGCAAACAAATAAAGGACCTCCCCTATCTCTGTACAGGCTGCTACGGTCACTGGCTGCTGTTTATTCTCAGTGCACCTGTTCACGAGACTGAGGGAGGGACCTTCCCCCTCCCCCACCTCACCTCCTGCTGCTCACTGAAGGGCAGAGCAATGTAGCTCTGATAAATCTACACCAACAAAAAGTTTAAAGACCTGTAAGAGCTTGGCCGCATTTATAAACTCCTGTTTTTGGACCTAATTTAGGCCTAATCATGTGTTGTATATATATATATATATATATATATATATATATATATATATATATATATATATATATATAGAAACGGTGTTGGTTGTGAGAGCCATACATTTCTCACAAAACACTGACCGCTCTATGCTGGACAGTAGTACCTTACTAGGGTCAGTTTACAGTGTTTTCCCTAGGTTTGTGGAAGAATTGGGTGCACATATTTAGCGAGGGGTTTAGGTGTCCTCCCTCAAGAAAATGTAACTTTTTCAATGAAAACAAAAAATGCAATTTCGCATTATTTTGGTCCATTATTATTAGCATATTTTTGTCTAAAAAGCTAGTGCAGATAATACATAATTTACACTGACAAAACTTGCTAAAGACGTCACGTGCGGACCAACTACAACTATTAGATCTGAGAAAAGTCATTTAGTTAGTTTTGATGGGCACATTGATTTTACATTCATTCAGCCTAGGTGGGGCCCAAAACACCTTGGGTGCTGAGCCTTATATTGGCAGGGAAAACCCTGGTTAATATTGCTGCTCCTGTCTGATATTGTATGATTTTCAAGCTGTTTATTACTGATCTTTGACTATAACCACTGTCCTCAGCAGGACAGTACTCACAGCTCTGCTTTCCCCGCACCACCTGCCAATACGGGACATCTACAGCAGTCATTCCTGCATACTACCATAAGACTTTATGCTGTTAAAAGAGCTTGGTTCATGTAAAAGTAAAAAAAAAAATCCAAGTCATTTCAAAAGTTACAAAAATATTTTGATGAAGCCAAGTCATTTTAAAAGTTTAAAACCGTCTTCCTCTATGAAAACCTTTCTGGTCATTAAAACATATTTCCTTCTTGCACTTGTAAAGGTGAATTCCCCGTCACTGATGAGACCCGGGTCAGTGGAACAGTACAAGAGGGCGTTTGCCCGTCAGCGAGCTCGTGATCTTGCCCAGCACGCCGATGCACTGCTGTCTAAGGACAAAGAGATTGCTGCCCTACAGCAAGAGTGCAGAGAGCTGGAGGCACGCCTGGGCACCACCAAGGTATTTATAAACCACAGACTAACCCTAAATCCTCAGAAGCTAGTTTGAACTGTGGTCACCGATTTGGACTTGGGCTCACAGTATAGACCACTGCTCTTCTTAACTTATTTCTGATCTTTATTGATCTTCCAAGTGTTTGCCTCAGTGTTCCATTGAAACCCTACTCATCATCCCTGCCACAAGCTCGCCCTCTGCTGGACAACATGGGTACTACTCACCCTAACTCCCCCCTTAAACCCGTATTACAAAGGCTGCGTCACTGCCTGGTCACTGCTGATAACTAGATGACAGTGCAAGAATAGGCTGCCTTTCTAAGTGCCTGTTTTTAATTACTTGTCCAGTGACTTAAGAGCTAACTCTCCTGAATGTGAACATCTGTTGGGTTTAATAATGAAGGGTCTTACAGGGTAAGCTGTCTATTGATCTAGTGTGAGAGTGGCTGTGCTGGATCCCATGTTGAAACTCAGCACATTTCTCACTATGTGATAAGGGTGACAAGGTGGGAGAGTGTGTGTTCTCAACTTGAATGGGAATGTTTAGATATAATGTATCAAATGAGATGACTTTGATATTTATTTTATGTCCATGACCCAGAATCTAACCCAGCAGTGTCCTCTCTAAATATTATATTTACTACTGTTGGGATTTATTAAACACAATTTTAGAGTGTTTTTAATCCAGTTCTAAATTTCAAGAAAAATAGTCCGGCTCTACATTAGCAGTCTTTGAATCCGTTATTACTTGGCATGCAGTTTGAAAATGTCAACAACTAAAGTTAGAGTACCAATAATGTAGGGCTGCTCGATTTAAAAATCCTAATGACAATTATTTTGGTCAATATTGAAATAGGGATTATTTAACATGCTTACTCATTGACTTTTGGAAAGCTGTTGCATTTCTTGAACTTAAAAAACAGTGAAACAGTTAAACAAATCAACATTGAAAACACCTTGAACTGTGAAATTTCCCGATTGAACATTCTTTTTTTTTTTTCTCAGAATACAAGACAAAATAAGAGTTTACTTGCAAAACATAATGTGCAAAAGAATTGTTTTTCTTGATTACACAGTTTTTTGTGATCGTAGCGGAAGTCTTGATCACTAATTGCGCAGCCATACAATAATATACTGACTTGATGACGTTACTGTGTTATGGCGGTCTTTGATGCGTGTGTCTGTGTCTGTGTAGGGCTCCCCTGTTCCATCTGGCAGAGTGGAATTTGAGAGGCTTCTCAGGGAGTCTCAGAGGGAGGTGCTGCGGCTCCAAAGGCAGCTATCGGTCACATCATCCAGACAGCAGCACAACCATAGTCCCGACCCCGGTGGCCTGGAGAAGTGTGGCGAAATTGAGGAAGAGGAGAAGAAGGAGGAGGAGGGGGAAGAGAAGGTAAAGTCATCCCCTCATATTAGAGCTCAGCACAACTCTACGCTGACCCCTGTTGGTCTTAAGCGATTTTAATAAGAGAACCTTGTCTATGCACACTAAATCTGATGACATCAAATAAACTGTACATGATTCCGAAAAAGCAGTGGCTAACCAAAGTATATCATAGTTGCTGTGGAGTGGGAAACTTTTTTTTTTTTTTTTATAATAAGAGCAAAATGATGCATATACTGTATCTAAGTCAGTGTAAAGGTGCAATAACTGGTATGGTGATGCTGCTCATCTTATTTGAGGTTAAGTATGTGATGGCAAACGTACACAGACCAGATCATGTTTTTATACATATAGTATTGATGGTACTGCAGTACAGTTTGGATGCCAGTATACCTTGTTTGGTAATGCAAAATTCAGTCCACTGAGTTTTTCTAAAACCTGGTGTATGTTTATGTTGGCACGGATGCTGTCGTGCAGTGTTATATAATGGCTTGTCATTGGCGCGGTTACTAATCTGCCACGAGCCATAATGAGATGATTCCCTGTCTTGAACTTGGGCCTGATCAAAGATACCAAAGTCACATGCTCTGATTCTCTCTTCATTTAATACTGACTTTTATTTACCGGTGAAGTGATGCGCAGATATACAAGTCACTGGCCAAACAGTTAAAAAATGCACATAATATATATAATGAATAGATTCGACAGAATAGGTTACACAGTGCAGAAAGGGCATTATTTGTGAAATGTAGTTATCCACACCACTGAACATCTGTAATAGGGGAAAATGTTGTTTAAATGGTGTCCTTTTGAAAGCTACAATGTCTGTGTATTAATATCAGTTTACACCACTTAAAAGCAAACATCTTATTTATTTTTGGGAAAATTCTCCACTGCCTGTGAAGTAGAGTAAATTCTCTGCCTGTGAAGCTCAAATGAGAATGCCGATTGTGGTAATCTCTCGTTTGTGGGACGCACACACGCACTCCCAGTGGCACGCGCACACCCAGAAAGGGGCCATGTTGTGTGAACTCTAATCCCCTCTAACAACGGAATGGTACAGTCCAGTAATCCGCTCTCTGTTGCTGTGGCAGCGGTGAGAGGGTTTTGGGTGGTAGGTAAGACTCCCAGCCGCACTAAAGACTTTTCTATCTTGCCCTGCTCTGGATAACTAGCAGGCCAAGGGAAGCCTTGACGTTGCCACAGATCACACGAAAGGGGTAGGTCATCTTTTGAGTTTTGTTATCCCTGTGTGTCGGTCGCAGTGCTCCACTGTACTTCTCCCTGGCTAACCTCATATGTGTCTGCTTGGATGTGAGCCTGAAGCCGTGCAGGATTCAAAGTTGAGACTTAACACTGAAAACTAATCGGTGTCATGACGAATCAAAACTGTGAGAGAACTGGCTCAAGGCAGCGAGTGTTGCTTTTGTGTTAGATATTAAAATCACCCGCTTATTCTGAAAGATTATTAGTATGTTACATGCCTCATGTTAGTATAACAATGTGACTCGCAGCTCAGGGGATTTTTCTTTTAGGTCTCATAGCTGTTGTTTTTTAATATCATTTCAGTAAATCCTTTGCTAAATCCCACGCATGTCTGTGATGGACTGCCACTTTCTTACAAATTAGAAAGACGGGACATACATGAGGCCTAGTCAAGGGCAGCCTGTCAGAAACACGGTTTTATAACAGTCATATTTTGGAGCTTCTAGTTGTAGACAGGCCAACTTAGTGATAGGGTGGTAGAGCGTTTGATTGGTGGACATTGATATGCTCCGTATTAAAAAGAAAATCAACGGCCAGGCCAATCCATTAAGGTGCTTTTAAAAGAAGTGATCCAGTTACCCGTTTCAGTAGTCTGCAGGGATTACACCAATGTACTTATGGCATTCAGGGCCTGCTGAATGGGATCTGACCCTGCTTTAGTACGCATAGGCCCAAGGTGTACTTGATCCTTTAGTATACATGGACCACATCAGTGTCAAGCGTACACAACAGCACCTCACTGTGTGAAGCAGTGTGCAAGTAGAGGTGAGCCTCTAAGCTAGGACCTCAGCTACAGAAACACATGCAGGGGCACCTGCTGTGGCCTCAACATGAGGATAGACTGTAGACATGGCTGCATCCTTCATCAGTCTATGTCTTGATAATGATTTTATTACTGTCTTTACATGTGCAGCATGATTTGTTTTAGAATTATTATGTTTTGTGCATGCACTGTTAATTTCTTTAGATCAGTTTTGTCCCACCTCATCAGTCCCATTCAGCTTTAAAGGACACGTAAAGTATTTTTTTTATTGCGACTGAAAAGCCAACAATGACTTTTTGGCAAATTCTAAAAATAACTGCCCAAATCATGAAATCAACCATTCAACAGGAGAAGGCGTTTCTGATTTCTGTAGTTTCAAAGTTTAAAAGACTGTCATTACCCAATCAAGCCAATAGACATACCGAAGTAAGATGCCTCCATCAGGTATAACTGAAAGTCTACACTGAAATAAAACAGAAAGGGAAAGTAGGAAGTGAGCAAAACATCAAATGTCTTTGAATAATTGTACATGTATACTGTATGAAAGCCTGACTTAGAGCTCACTGATGGAATGCATAGCAAGGTATACACACGTTAATTGTTTAAGCTTGTATGCACTCCAAATAATACATACATTCATACATTTTATTTTAAAAAACTACAAGTTTATTAATAAGATTAGTTCAGGTAAAATATGTTACCAATCACATTCCATTATTTAAATAAAACAAGTTTGCATGCCAGAAAATGTTATATTTATATCTGATTTTAGCATCCTAGCTCCTCATTGAGCATTAAAGGTCCCATGACATGAAAATTTCACTTTATGAGGTTTTTAACATTAATATGAGCTCCCCAAGCCTGCCTGTGGTTCCCCAGTGGCTAGAAATAGCGATAGGTGTAAACCGAGCCCTGGGTATCCTGCTCCGCCTTTGAGGAAAAAGTAAACTCAGATGGGCCAATCTGGAATCTTCCCTATATGTCGTCATAAGGGGAAAGGTTACCTTCCCTTTCTCTGCTTTACCCATGGCAGGCTGTTCAAAGCCACACCCCCACTCTCCACCTTGCCCCGCTTCCCTCCTCCTCAATAGCATTTAAAGCTATAGACACAGAAATGGCACATCCTAAGGAAAGCTTATTGTGGGACTGGCTCTAGTGGCTGTAATTCTGCACCAAGGCTGAATTACGGAAAAGAGACTTCAGATACAGTATTAGGGGACCACTAAGGTCTATATAAAAGAGACTTCAGATACAGTATTAGGGGACTACTAAGGCCTATATAAAAGCATCCAAAAGCAGCATGTCATAGGACCTTTAATATGTAGAATATAAATGTGAGCTGTAATTGATGATATATTATTTGCGGTGTCAGTAAGTCACTAATTGCATTGTCATAAGTATGGACCCAGCACATTTTGACTCCGAGCTGCAACCAGCTTTCGTCCTACAAGATTATTCTCATTGATTATTTTACTTGACTCCAGTGGCTTCAGCAACCGTGTGTATTAGTCTGCAGTGTGTTTAAATGCCCTGTGCTGCAACAAAAGGCATTCATATTACTTGTTGTTGTGTGTAAAATGAGTAAAACATTCTGGTATGATAATTTCACAAATATCTCAGTGAGTGGTATTCATCACACTTTGAATTCAATGGATTTTAATAAATAGCTTTTGAAAGCTGGGACTGAGGCATTAGATTTCAAGCTGAACCATAGCACCTTTTGAATTTGGTCATTTACTCAACACGTGACATTGACTGCTTGGTTGAGAATTCATATTTAATGAACGGGCAACACAAGAAATCAACAAGTCAATGTTCAGTTTAACTGTAATGTAACATTTTTGGATGGGTTGATGAGGCTGTTTGAGGTCAAGAATCAGCTATACATTTATTGTGTAAGGCCTCAAAAAAAACAAAAACCTTTTGAATAATGACTGCTATGTATATACAATATACAATTACTTTAAAACACTGACCGTTTTTGACTAGTTTAGGCAAATTCAAGCACAACATTCTTGCAAATACACTGAATGATTTATCTATTCAATATCTATGGGCTGAGTGGTCCTCTGGGGACTCATTCTGAACAACTGCTCCAACATGATTCACCCTTTCACACACTGAAATATCAATAAATATTCTTGATTTGAAAAAAGTAGGTAACAGGCGTTTGGTGGTAGGATTGAAACTGCTGTTGATTCCTTCCTTCACTGGTTCAAGTCAATGAGAAAGAGATGATTTTTGTCCTTTTTTGCAGGATAAATTTAGATATTTATCATCTTAAATACAGAATCACTGCTGCTCAAAATGGATGAGAATTATTTGATATTTATTGGCAATTCATAGAAAAAAATCAACCCAAAACTACTATTAAAACAATCTGAATACCTGTTTAAGTACTACTCATGTAAAGGGAGTATATTACTACACAAACATGAGGTGAATTTAGCCACTGTAAAGTGGGTACAGGAATTCCCCCATAATTAACAGATTTTCCTCCTTCAACACATGATCTTTCAGCTCATGTATTTTAGACTATGCAATAACACTGAATAAAAAACATTCCTTAGCTAATAATTTAGCAGTAACACAATGTGCCATGAACTTTTAAGTCTTGATTTTGTTGCTAAATATATTATAGTTTTGCTGCTGTGTATGGGACTTGCAAAAATGTGAAATTGCATCACTATTTTTGCTTGAAACTTGTAAAGTATGCTATTTCAATTAGTTGGAACACTGACATTCGATTCAGTTTATTGTTTCTGATAATTGTATAATCATATGAGAATAGAGAACACTGCACTATGACCAAGTAAAATCTCTAAAGGCATGCGCCGCTTGTTAGGTCACACTAAGTTTTGTCAGGTTAGTAATTTGGTACATAAACCTTTGAAATGATTCCTAAAAGCCTAAGACTTGGTCTAATGCTATCTATGACAGCCCCTTTATTCCTCACAACATTGTATAAATAAAGCATTATGTAACATTTCCCTCTCTGTGCTCATCCGTCAAAACCATGTTAGAATCCTATCAAACGTCGCCTGAATCCTGATTATATTTGTTTTGAACTCATCATCGTGAGCTCCCATTCCCTTAACAAAAAATGATTGTTCTTTTCTGTAGACTCATAGCAAAGTATGTCATACTAATAATATGTTGTCGCTGTGTATGAGAATATTTCATCTTTTTGAAAGAAAGGTAAACACAAGGACTGTTTTTGCTAAGTAGGCATGTTTAACCCATGGTATGAAAAGTTCAGATTCTCAGAGTATTTAAGCCAAATCAGGTTTACTTTCTGCGAAGAAGTAGTTCAGAAACTGAGAGGAGCTGCAAAAGTAGTGGAATAATTATTCAAAAGGATGGGGTTTGTTCAAATTTGCAGAGGGATTTTATCTTGGCTACCATTTATGTGTCACTCCCACTCTGGCACATGGCTGTCAGATTATAGCAGCAAACTCCACACACTTAAGCTAGCCCCACTCAATGAGTATGAGTGAGCTAATTAAGAATCACAAGACGGACTGGTTTAACCATGACTGACCAAATACAAAGGTGGGCATTTCGCCAAGATGCTAGGATGACTTGGCACCTGTATGCACTTGTGATGGATGTAAGTGGACCTTTAATGACCACCAAAAGGAATCCGAGAGCAGAAAAATCAGCTGAGCACTTTTTTAAAGCCTTCATTCCTGTGCACTGTTTTTGTACAGTGGCCAATGGAATTAGTGCCTCCTGCTGGCCTTTTGTCACCACTACTAACACCATCTGGTCTCCTATCCAAAAGATAAACCAGGGACAGACTCACTGAACTTCACAGACAAGACACTGATTTGGTGCTAAACAGTCCCAATGGGTCATCAGCCCCATATTGAGGGCTTCCATATCCGCGATCCATGATGCTTGAACACACATCTTAGAGACAACAAACCTTCACTCTCCCTGGTGCTTCACATGTGAAAAGAAGACTACAGCATCTGCATGCTAACAAACAGGCTTTTTAACAGATATTTAACGTTGTGGAGCTAGAAAACTTTCCCATGATTGTCATGCTCATTGCTTTTAGTAGCAACAGTTTTGTGGTTTTCTAAAAATAACGATGACCCAATCGGACACTTGTCGTGTTTCAGTTTCTTCACTACAATGGGACTGCAACTCACTAATTACCTTCAGTCTCTCCTACATATCTCTACTCCAGAATGATGGATTCAGTGTTTTAAGGGGAATTGGTAGGTAGCTGTTTTATGTTAAAACCCTAGAAATTACCATCTAATGGGAACTTTGACAGCACAGATCACAAGGAACAAATGACAAATTAGTATTATACTGTATGTTTTTGCAAATGTTGTTGATCTGTAACAATATGTAGTCATGTTATTTGAGTGGTGTATGTGACTGGTTTTGTTGTTTGTACATATACGTCTCCTAATGCTGTGTCCTAACAGTGAAATCTTGGAAACTGTGCCTGATGTCTAGAATGATAGGTCTTTCAGTGACAATGTAGAAGAAAGGAGAGCGTAAAGGAGAGATCCCCTTTGCAGCACATGGCAGAGCGCCTTTTATCCAGTTATTGGGTCATGGCTTTGGCTGCACTGGCACAGTTCTACTTCAAGCATAAGTCGGTTTGCTCTAAAATTAGATACTGATTCCCGACTCTTAACTCTTAGCCAATGTCAGCCTGCCCCCCACCTGGATCTAAGTAAGAAAAATCATACAACTTATAAAAATTAATGTATTACAGCAATTAGCTAAGACAAGCAGACTACTTTGAAACATTTGAGTCATTGCACTGGGCCTAATTAGAAAGAACAGGCTTTCTGCTAATGTGTTGTAGTCCTGTTGCAGGCTAGAGGGATTCACCCCGGATTATTCTTTGATTGTAGTTGGACCACTGGGAAGGAGGCTTGCTGCTAATCCCTTACTCACAGTGGGGGTGTAGTGCTGAGTGTTGCTGTACAGTATAACAATCATACATTTGGCTTTATAATAGGAACAGGAGCTTTTTAGTACAACACCTTCGATCTGGACTTTTCAGGATCACCTCTGTACATATGAAGTGACTGACTGAATGATTATCCCTGTCCCTGCCAGGTTGTAGGAGAGACCCCGTGTGTGGTATTAGATGAAGCTCCATCCAGGTGTGAGAAGACTCCCGGAGAGGAGGAGGAGTCGGGGCTGCAAGTAACGCCCCAACCGGGCCTTAGCCCGACCCCCTCCCATAAGGAGGAACATACAGAGGAGCAGCACCTACAGTTTCTGGTGAGAGCATCTAGTACTGTACTCTGCTGATATTTCATAATGACACTTTCATGTAGCGCAACATGCAAACCACATCAATTTCCAGCGCTAACGTACCACATTAGGTTTTTTTTTCTTTTTAAATTTCAGTATGAAATTCAGTGTTAATATTGCTTTTTAGGGCTGGGATGATATGCTTATATGCCACGATACATGGGTAGTCATCATGACATTTATTTCATTTGTAAAGAAGCAACATGTATTTTCAGCATTTTCTGCTTCCTGTCTGTTTTGCGGGAAAAGCATATGATGTAGTCGCCGTCAGCAGTACCTTATAAACAGAAAATATATAGGTGAAAAAAATTATAATAAATATCGATTCTGGGGAAAAGAATCAATTACAAAAATCGGCGCAAAAACAATCTTGATACATGAATCGTTTTTGGGTTTTTTTGACCCCTATTGCTTTAATGAAGTCAAAACTGCTCAGGAAAGCAATTTGTTATAAATACTCTTAATGATATTTAACACAATTTAATAGAATGTACCAATTATGCATGTTGCAATTATGCAGGGTTGGTAATGCAGAGGGTTACTAAATGTCACCAGCATGGCTTTCAAATCAAATATTTTCTCCAAACAGCGGTTTATAAGAGTCCTTCACACATCTTGGCAGCAATAACTGCATATTGTGCCTGGTTGCAGGTGTCTAGCTATCCACTTCACATTTCCATGTGAAACTGAAGCCTAAATTCAGAGCTGTGACTGAGCTGACTGACACTGAAGGGAAAACTATGGTCAGATCTGTTATGTAATGCTGGGATTATTTTGATCTTGTCCCCTGGAAACAGAAGAGTAGCACATTGCTGATTCTACATTGGGTCTCACGTGGCTTAAATAGAACAAATTCCCTTCTCAGCTCTGTGTCGACTTCTTTGTCAGGATGGAAAATGGAGATTCCGGACATTAATTAATGACATGTAGAGAACTGATTACACAGTAGCATTAGTATCCATAACAGGCTGCATGTCTCATCACCCTCACATGCATTTATTGCGTTTTCTGTGATTCGTGTCTATTAAGATCATATCTGCACTGCCCTCAGCGCTCTCACTGATGTGTCAGTAGCATTTTGAAAAGCTGGTAGTACAGTTTTAGGATAGTGAGTGAGACGTTATACCTAATGTTCAGATGTACTACTGTAATTTTCTCCAAAGTTAGTCCCATAGTTTCCTTAAATGCACAAATTATGTGCACACACAGCTTTCTCATTTTACTCAGGTCCTGATGAAACCAGCATAATTATGAAAAGAATGTGCAAGTATATCATTTACGTTAGTGAATGTTATGCTGTGCATTGTTACATTTGAAACTTAAGAGTACAGTCTGGTTGCACAAGGAGTAACTTAACTTATTTGAGCTTTGGCTTTTTAGTTTAACAAGGAACATGGTTAAAATATTTAAAAAATGTAGCTTGACTGTTTTTATCTTTCTTTTGTTTTTTTATGAGATCCCTACCGTACATCATAGAATAACTAGTTTTCTTTCATCGAGCATGATTCATGGGAAAAAGTGTAATATCTCAGCTGAGTAAATGCTGAGCCCCCCCCAGAGACAATGTTAGCCCAGAAATTACTCAGGTGATATTTTTAGCCATTCTAGCAACGGTGGTTGGCCCACCACTTTGATCAGAACTGAAATACCTCAACAGCTATGGGATGGAGTGCCATGGAATTTAGTATAAATATATGGTACCCAGAGGGTAAATTGTAATAACTTTAACGACCCCCGCCAAACTTTTAATCCAGCACCATCGTCAGGTTAGAAATTTAATTAGTTCAATAATTTGGTTTATGACCAAATACTTGCAAAACTAATGAGCCATCAGCCTCAGGTTATGTTTATGTTTAGTGCTATGAGCAAATGTTAGCATGCTAACACACTAAACTAAGATTGTCACCATTGTAAAAATCCATGCCTGCTAAACATAAGCGTGTTAATTGACAGCATGATAGCATACTATGTTAGCATTTAGCTCGGAGCATGGTTGTGCTTAAATTCAGTCTCACAGAGCTTCTAGCATGGCTGAGGACTTTTCTTCAGGAATACAGGCTCATGGCACATGAAAATAGCCTCAATGCATGCTTTATACCATGTACTATAGTACTGATGTACTTGCGTGATTCTGGCAATTTATATTTGTATTGGGTTGTATCAACATGGTTTGGATCAAAGTGTCAGCTAAATAAATGTAATGGAAAAATGACCCACAACAAATGAACAGTTGGAGAGAATTGGCTTTGTTGATTTGTTGAACAGCTGACAGTACATTTAGGTTCCAATCAGTGCCGCCGTTGTGTTAGTTAAGCTTCACAGTCTTGATTTGACTATACAACAGAACATCCTGTCTTGATACACATTATTGAGGCATTTAAAGCTGTGACTGATAGATAATCAAGCAAATCAGAACCACAGATTGCAGTTTAATTATCATTATTGATAATACATCGGCTGCTGGTGGTCTGCAATTAGCCTGTCTGTTGTGTAGCTTCCCCCCACACATTCCCAGCCGTAATACTTGATTGAGGTCCTGTGGCTGAAATAAGCTGATTTCTCCTATGCTGGTCCTGCATGTAAGCTGCGTTTAGAATAATTAAAGGATGCTAAGCTTTGTAATACCTCATTGTTATCGTGTCAGAGGTCAATACGGGAACTAAAGCCAATGTATTCTGCATTGCAAAATGTAAATGCAAATAATTTATTTTTCGTGCTTTTGCTCTTATACAGTATATCCTGCTTTTTGTTTGACAGTTTGTTAAGCTTAAAACAATGTAAAGAACTAGATCTAGTTTTAGATTTGGGATTCAGGATTCAGTTTAAAACCATGTAAAGAACTAGATCTAGTTTTAGATTTGGGATTCAGGAATCAGTGTAAAGCCATGTAAAGATCTAGTTTTATATTCGGGATTAAGGATTCAGTTTATTATAGTATATTATTCATTCTCTGTTCAGGAAAGTGAGCTGAGCAAGAAGAGAAAAGAATGTGAAAACCTTGAGCATGAAGTAAAGAAGCGACAGAAGAGATGTCTGGATTTGGTAAGCAATCTTCTTGCTTCCGTATTCTCCTTCTCACATGTTCTCTGGCGGTACTCCAGTCTGGTTTAAGCATTACCGTAGTGGACATAAGGATGACTTGGAGGACATGGGTCTCCTCAGCTTTATCCAAACTCTGTCCTGTGGTTTGGTAACAGGAGAGCCAGCTTGAGGATGAGCGAGGCAAAAATGAGCAACTAAAGGAGGAGGCAGATCTCCTCAGGAGGAAGGCACAGCTGCTCGACCAGGTCAGTGTCTTCCTGCCCTTTCGAGCTCTTTAAAGGGAAAAAGAAGGTTTTCTTTGCTATTTAGTGACTCTGACTTTCTTAGTTTTTGCAATCGTAGCTGTCGGTTGTGATTAGTGTCGCACGATATATTATTTTTTTTATCGTCATCGTGATATCAACTGGCGCAATAAACACATTGCGAAAGACACTCAGAGATTCTTTTTTTGTTAGTTGAAAGAAAATATCGTTAGAAAACTGCACTTTAAAGTGTAACTGTCATTCTTTTTTTTTAGTGGTGCCTTTTATATTCAATTCACTGTTCAATTTGTTCAATAAAAGAATATTGAATGATTAAATTTCATTTATTTTAAATTCATTTTTATAGGGCTGTCAGCATTAACGCGTTTATCGCGATGCGATTAAGGGCCGAGCATAACACGTTAATTTTTTTTAATTGCATGCCACCATTTATTAATTTATTTTCACTTCACTCGGCTTCGCGCTGTGCCTAACAGGCTACTATTTTGACCCTTTGCCGCACTTTGCCATACTCCTCGTAACACATCCTTCTGCTGCAGGCATGATGGAGAAATGCAGCAGCAACTCAATTCTGAATGGCGCTTTTTATTTTCCCAAACTCCCGGATGGGTTGAAAGCCATATGCACATTGTGTAAAGCCGACTTAAAATATCACCGAAGTACGTCAAGCTTGAGTTACCACCTACGAGCTAAGCATAGTACAGTTACCTTGACTCAGGTTGATGCTAGCGGGCTCAGGCAAAGCACTATTTTGGAGAGTGCTACTCGCCGACCTGCGGATGAAACCAAATCCCTTGACAGCCCTAATTTTTTATTTTAGCAGAATACTGAAAGCAGCAGAAATACAGAACAGAGTACACTTCAATTGCAAGTAATGTTATTATCGCGATATTCAACAACGTTATCACATATTTTCCTCATATCGTGCAGCCCTAGTTGTGATAATATTTTACTCACCAATGCTGAGATCTGCAAGACAAGTGACAATCAAAGAGGAATGATGACCAATGGTTGCAAAAACTATAATCCTCCTATCTCCTCATGTTGTTTGTCAGACTCGGGCTGAGAATGAGGAGCTGAGGGAAGACCTCTCTGAAGTGACTGCTCAACACAATTCAGTTCTCGAGGAGAACCAGAGACTCCGTGCCAAACTGGAGAACCTAGAGCAGGTCCTAAAGGTACCACTGGGCTCAGATACTCTGCGTATCATTTTTTTAATGCTATTGGAGAAAATTGCCTTCTGATATTTGTTTCCTTCTTAACAGCATATGCGAGAGGTCGCCGAGCGAAGGCAGCAGCTGGAATTGGAACATGAGCAGGCACTGGCTATCCTTAAGTTCAAACAGGATGAAATCAAACGGTTACAGAGGGTAAGAAGCACAGCCTCTTCTATACTTTATTAGCCTGACAAGCCAGACCCACATCAAGATGTTGGGTCTGGGAACTCACCATTAACAGGGCTCAATCCGAGGGGCGGGATAAACGGTTGTCTTTCAAATTCCCTCTGCACGTGATAGGATAGCGCTACAACCAGGCAGAGCAACGAAGAAGGTAGCGAAGCTAGTTGATAGATTAAACTTTTGCCGTATCCGGTCGGCAAAACTCCGAACACATCTTCCTTTTTTAAGAATGATTTCTGTGCCATTCTTTGTTCTTTTCTCAAAGAAAAGCTTAATTCCAAGTCTTCCAGAAGACCACTGTTCCCAGAAGCAAACATAAGCCCGCCCACCGACTCTATACACGATGTGATTGGCCTAACCAAAATTTGTTTTTTCCAGCTCGCAAGCCAATGGAGAGTGCCTAGACCCCCCTGGCTGCAAAATAAATTTGCGGCCAGTAGGGTGCGTCTAGATTTCTAGGCTAATACTTTATGTATTTGACTAAAATATTTCTTGCTAAACTTGAAACCCTTATGTCCCCCAGGCTGCTTTCAGCCTGACTGTGGGGAATGGGTGGCTTTGTCCAGCAGGAGGCAACCTTTGGGCACCAATAAAGCATTGAGTTTTTTTAACGAAGCTCACTGTGTTGTGAATTCTATTAGCAAAAAAACACGTTTTACTGACTTTAATGTCTTTTTAATCCTCAGGCTCAGTTATACGCCAAGAGGGAGCATGAAGGAGTGGTTCAGATGCTGGAGGTAAGTTTGTGTTACGCCACTGTGACTAGCAAACAAATGATTTCTACCAACATTTAGTGGTTTTATTGCCATACAGTAAAGCCCTGACTTGCTTTCAAGACTTAATGACTGTTAAAAACAAAAATCAAAGGTGCCAGTGTTTATTAGTCACACAAGAGAGTAGAACTTAATTCACTAAGCCCCAACATTTCGAGAGAGGAGGAGTGTGTTTCAGACTTCCTCAGTACTCCTCTCATGCACTAGCGAATTTCTGTATGAGATCAAATCTAATTCATTAGTGAAGACACCAAGCAAAAAGAATATAAATGTTTGATTATTTCCCTGTTTAGTAGACAGAAGACATCCCATTGCCACTGAAGCAGCATGGACATATAGCACAATGTGCCTTTATTCTTATCTAAACACCTGGCAGAGAAGCTGTTGCAGAAACTACTTGTACGCGTATTTTTGCAGCACTCATGGGCCTGGAAATCAGTTTGAACAGATGGCTTCTCAGCCGCCGTATGTGACGTTTATACTTTCTCACAGTCTGAGAGTAACACTTTTTGAATTCTAAAGGAATCCAGACAGTCGATGACAGTTTAAACCCCCATCTGCCTGATTGGCTGGATTGCTGATTGAAATGATGAAAAAAAAAAAAAATTCAGAGCCTCAAACCGTCCTCCACAGCTGATGGCTATATATGTGTACTTTCTGTGCTCTGTTTTTCACACTGCACATTTTACTAAATGAAGTGTGTATTTTATTGTAGGATTTGACTCAGCTTGTGTTGCGGAGGGAGCTGGTAGAGTATAGTTGATCCTGTGTATTAAAAAATGCTTTGTTTCCTTCCTCTTGCTTTGTTTCTCTCACTTTCTGTCTCTATTTAAACCCAAAGCATCACAGGAGAAAGTCTCTTTCCCTCTCGAGACCCCGAGCTTTGTTGCCAAGTCAACACACTGTCTTTTGTGAGATTAAACCGAATATGTGTTCAATCAAAAGGCAGGTGTTGGCTGCTGAGGGCCAAGACACATTCTAGTGATACTGGCTACTGACAGGATTTTCCTGCCAACCTGGACTCAGATTGCTGTGTTTCTACACTTTTTTTAAAAATGTTTTCTCTTTCTCAGATTCATTGTTTCACTTGCATGTGTTTACTTTTGCATTCCCTTTTTTTTCTTTGTGTTATCTTTTTGCCAACCAGAGTACACTGGACTGCATGCAGGTACTGCTAACCTTTAACCTGAGCCAAATTGTTTACCTTCCTGCCACTAAACCTCCCCTAGTCCCCTGTAGATAGAACCACCACACCAACAAATTCCTTCTTTTTAAATCCTTCAAGTTGACAGTTTTGTTCATATACTTAAATTAAAAGCAGACCTGCAGTAATTACTGTACAACAGTATTTCATAAAAGCTTAATGTGGCCACAGAGGCCCATTTAAAGCTAATGCAAAAATGTTTGTGTAAATCAGGTCATTCACATGAGGCCAGATAACGGTGTATGTGGAACAGTTATCGCTCCTAGCTACACTGAGCACACTTATCATGCTGTCTTGTTATTTGATCTTATTATATTCAGGTAGATTCTGATTTTGTATGTACCCAAGCAATTGTTTGCTCTTTGTAATTGAGTATTCATTTGAGGTTTCAAAGTGATTTCTCTCTTGGCGTTTCAGAACTCATTACTACTTCAGTTCAGTGTAGCTACAGTATATACTAACTGACTGCAGACTGGGCTTTGCGTAGGTGCGAGCTAACAGGAAATGTTGTTTGAGACAGTTTCGTGCTGAGGCTCTTGTCAGATCAGCCTGCCAGGAAACTCCTACCGCAACCTGAAGTGAAATCAGCCACATATAGAAACTCAGTGGAGCTAAGACAAACCTCTGTACTCTTCTGGCAAATAACCCTGCTGCCTGTTTGTGAAAGTGAATGAAGTGTAAAACAGAAGCAGAAAATAGAACTTCTCATAACCTACTCTATGCTACCCCTCCACTTTGTTTTTACTCCCGTTTCCAATTTTAACAGAACACCACCCGCCTTTATTTCCCTCCCTTTTTCTTTCAGCTGAACCTTTAATTCTCTTCCATTTGTGTTTGAAGCTTTTAGCAAATGTTTCACTGACTGAATATTGTCTGTCTTGCAGAAACCTAACCTTATACTGCAGTACTTCATTTTATAATGAGTTATTTATACCTTACATAAGCAGCAATGTATTTACTGTATGTAGTATACTGTATGCTGTCTATTGTCCATCCACCAAAATAATTATTACTGAGATCAGATGTGAAATTTGATTTGTCAAAGGGGTTTTTATCTATGACAAAAAATGTTTTCCATAATAACCAAGTAAGTGACTGTATAA
The DNA here is from genome assembly GCF_010015445.1 of Perca fluviatilis. Taxonomy (NCBI): domain Eukaryota; kingdom Metazoa; phylum Chordata; class Actinopteri; order Perciformes; family Percidae; genus Perca; species Perca fluviatilis. The sequence continues at coordinate 28,074,425 of NC_053127.1, read as the reverse complement.
GCATTCAAGGTTTCTACACGACTCTGACAATTTATAAAGAAGGCTATTTTTACATACAGGGCCCTGTCTTGAGCATGCAAGCGCAACGACCAATGCAAAAAGCGGTAGGTCCAGGGCACACCGACTGTCATGGCGTCTCCAAGCGCTATTTTGGTTCTTGTATTTGCAGCAGCGCAGAGTGCAAAAGAGCTGGGTGACCGTTAATATATAGATTGGAGGGTACATTTTTAACAGCTAATAGTTATAGAGGAGGCTGTGACGCAGAGGATTAATGAGCCCTGGTAATCCTGAATACCGAGTTATAGCCGCCCCGTCTGATGTATGTGCAGGTGTGTGGGGTTACTTTGTTGCAGCCTGGAGTCATTTGCACGGGATTTAACACCGTGGACTACGGAAGCGTATTACATTCACCATAGAAAAAAAAATGTAGACACCTCATCTTGTAATTACGAGATCCTGATCTCGTAATTTTGAGAAAAGATTTCGTAATTACGAGAAAAGATCTTGTAATTATGAAAAAAGATCTCGTAATTATGAGATGAATGCATTTTCACAACAACAGAAAACGTCTCTTTTGTGTGAAGCTTGCAGGCTAGCTGATGCCATGGAACCAAATAGGCCTACGTTATGTGTTGTTTGTGTCTTAAAGATGAGACATGGTTTTTAATCCACAATGAGCTTGTGCTCAAACTTTAATGTACGAACCAACATCATCACCCAAACCTAGCTTGCTTCTTCGTCTCCCTTAATACCAACATACACCATGGTCATGGTCTCTCGGTGGTACAGTTGATCACTGAGCCGTGAGCTACTGACAATATAGCTAGATATGCCACCTTCCATGTGTTTAAAATGATCTCATAATTACGAGTTATTTTCTCGTAATTACAAACTCTTTTCTCAAAATTATTGCGAGATAAGGTGTCTTAAAAAAAACAATTCTGTGGTGAATGTAATATACTTCCGTAGTGGACGGCCGTGCATAACGTCACTGTGCTGTGGCGCAGCACTTCTCAAATTGGAGGCTGCAGATGTAGCAACATCTCTCCTGCTGCCAGAAACAGAATATATAATTGTCTTTTCTTAACGTCTACACGTTTTCCACCACAATACCAAAAAACTTGCTTTGTGGTGCCTCATTTGAAAGAGCCTCCCACCTGTGGACTGTGCACTCTGCCCTGGCCACCAAAATACCACCAAGCCAAAGTAAAGGAAAATGCCAAGTGGTCAGAGCACTGCTTGCGTGTGTCGTTGCGCCTCCATGAAAAAACGGGAGCACAGGAGTGTTACAACACTCAAGATTCACTTAAAGCATAAGCCCCTGTGTTCAAACACTACTTTACTAACCTTTTCAGAAAAGCTTAGCTCACTTGCTTGTGTAGTCAGTTGATCAAAAAACTGTGTTTTTACTGTATGGCTGTGTTCCTTGTCTGTTACGCCATATGTGCAGTCAAAAGTACGAGACCTGGAGGACAAATGTCGCAGCCAGAGTGAACAGTTTGGCTTGCTGTCCCAAGAGTTGGAGAAGTTTCGACTGCAGGCGTCGAAGGCGGACCTGGCCGACGCTAGCCTCTTTAACAATCCCAGCCTCTCTGTTCTGACCAATGGGGTAGGCCTGACTACAGAGCGAGGTGAGCCACATCACCATGACATGTACTCACACCCAAAGGTACAACCTATACAGGGAGATTGTGAGGGCTTTTGCTCTTGATAGATTCCTTACTGCAATGAGCTCTACATCATAGGATTGTTAGTGCTTTTGCTCGTGATATTTAGTGCTTTAAACAAAATTTTAAAAAATTGGTTAATTTATACTATCCACAAAAATGCTTATGTGCATATAACTAGATAATAGCAATGTTAGTGGTAAATAAATATGTTTGGTAGATTACACAGTGGTGTCAACAACTATGTGTCTTTAAAGTACCAGCTTCACCTGATTAATGACTCCAAACAAATGATAAACTCAAGTGATGTGAATGAAATCATTGTCTAACCATAGTTCAACTTTGATGGTATATAATCTTTGTTGTCGGGAAATGTGACCATCAGTCCACTCATGGACTGAATGCCTTCAAAAGCATCCAAATCCATTTTAAACGGCCCCATCAGGGATGCATCCTTTCAGCTTTGAGTATAGGGATTATTCATTTTTTACTTTGTATATACAAATACAGTGTGTGTGTTCTACTTGTTCTACTCAGGCTGTGAATTAAAGGCACAGGCATTTAAAATTTCTTTTGACTTAACAAAGCAATGTTTAAAAAAAAAAAAATCCATTATAACGTAATCCCAGCCACAACTGCCTTAAACGTAACAACAGTGCAAATCTAGTCCAAATCGTTCCTATTGTATGTATCCAACCCTTTTTCTCCTGCACTGTTCATGTGTTTTAGACTGCACTGGTGGCTCATGGGATATGGTGTCTCTGGGTGAAATAGCCTTCTGGAGTCTCGAGGGAGGTGACACTCTCTCCTGCCCTGAGGGTAATGATCCGCTCGGTACTCTCTCCGCCTCTGTTACTCATAATATGTGTTGGGCACTGTCACAAAAGCACGGCATGTTCTAACCCGTCATCTCACCCCCACCGTCACAGTCCAGCACTGTCTCGAGCGCTCACCATCACACAAGGGTCAGGGCTTGTGGGCTGAGGTGAGAAATGAACCAGTTAAGCCCCTTAACAGTGCTGGTGTGACACACATTGCCACAAGGTACTGTGACCTCTGACAGATGGAGACAGGATTTTTCCTCCACCGTTTAATCAACCAGGTTCAACCTTGAGCCTCCTGCATGTCAACCAGTGACCTCACCCACCTAGCTGCTCATGGATTCAACCCGTTTAACCAGTGAGCGGGCCAGAGTTGTCTGTTAAAGTCGTGGATTATGTATTATCCCCCCCCCCCTCTCGCTTTCTCTCCTGCTAGATGTGGCGGCTGCACTGCGGCTTGGGGCAACCCCCCACGCTGCAGGGCTCTCCAGGGTGGAGCGCTCGCCCGTCACCAAGCATCGAGAACTGCCCACCATCAGTGTCAGCAAGTCAGGCTCTTCTTCCAGCAAGTCAGAGACCACGCACCTCACCCCCAAGTCTGACACCCACCTCAGTCCACACAAATCCAGCCCAACACATGAGGTACAAGCCTTGAGAAAAATTGCATCACTCATTTTGTTCGTCATTTATCAGGAGCAACACACATCGTTAGTTTTAGTCCGTGACATACAATTTGAATGTAAGATCGAAGCAATATTGGCAATTCTGGCCAAAAATGTACGCCACCTCTCACAATATAATACAGTTTGTAGACATGGCTTAAAATTATCTTTCTGAAACGCTAGTCAAATGGTTACGTTTGAAAGCCTCCAGCCACTCTCAATATATTGTTTTTTTTCTGCATTTGATGGGTGGGTTAGTGTTAATTTTAAAGCCCTTGGGTCTCATTTATAAACGTGGCGTACGCAGAAAGCGGGGCTGAAAATGTGCATACGCCACTTTCCACGCAAAGGTTATGATTTATAAAAAACAAACGGGTCAGAGTTTGCATGGAGGACCGCACATTCTCCCATGCGTACGCACATTTTGGAGACAAAATAGGAATTGGCGACGCAGATGGTGAGGTGGTGAACTGAAGTCAGACTGCAGAAAGTACATGTGGGAATAACGATTAGGCTACTCTTAATATGTTTAAGTATTGATGCCTCACGCACATTTCTTCACACCATAACATGAAGATTGTACTGAGTGATATTTGTTCCATAAACACCTCCAACTCAAATCTTAAATCAAAACTCGGTTCTTAATATTTAATCAGCGCTGTCTCGCCGTCACATTGTCCACTATGGAGCGCAGGAGGATGAGATGGCCCGACTGCATGGAATACAGGATATCATCAAATACCCTAGCATATAAGAACAGAACACAGTGTAAATAACTAAATATCTGTCTTTAAAACTGTGCATATATCATCAAATGTCAAAGTCTGGAAATACAGCCGTTAAGCTCTCGCACAATCGTTACGCTCTATGTCCTTGTTATCAGTCCGAACTTTAATACTGTTCATAACAAAACCTGCATGAAGAAAAGTGTGTTTGCCTATTACATTTCGATTTCAAATTGTATCTCGGGGTGGAGGATACCACTAGTTGTTGCTGTGATTTTAGCAAGGTGTTAAGAATCACAAATTGTTGTAGGCTAAACATATAAATACTGCGGTGAACCCGTGCGTAATGCTGCATGATGGCACTGCTGGCCCTGCAGGAGGACAGCAATGGAAGAATCAGGAGAAAAAGAGACTTCAGGGACCATGACGATGACTGGCTCATATGCCGATTTAAATTCCCTAATATAGCTGTAATAGTAATATAGCTGCGCTCTTGGATCTATGTACTGAATTGGGTCCAGTAGAGAGGGCAACGTGCCGGAACCATGCCATATCCCGGTCCAAATACAGGTCCTCGCCACTCTGGGTGAAACCGGCTGTTTCCAGAGGGAAATGTCAGACAGCTAAGTGTTTTTTAAAATAAATATTATATATAATCTTCAACTTCATCACTAAGGCTTGTTTGGATATAATATATAGTTCTGTTAAATCTTATTATATACGTCTGGTATATCAAAGCTGCCCCCGAGTGCCATAATGCCTGCTGTTTTGGAAGATTTTATTAATAAAGGTAGTCTATAGATCCGGTTTCCCTACACTGTGCGTCAACAGGCCGAAATTATAATTCAATTGGCAGCAATTCCTGAGCGTCTGAGAGGTTTTTTTTTGTTTGTTTTTTTCTCCGCCAGTCGGCATGATTCGGTGTAACAAAAGAACAACTGCAAGGGTCATTAACATACTGATCAGCATTCACAAGGTGCTTTACATTGACTATTTATGGTTAAAAATGTGCGTGTACAGGGATAAGAGGCTGATCCACGTACGCACACTTGTAGTCAATCTGTGATTTATAAAGGGAACATTGCTTACAGGTGTGCGTACACACGGTTTTATAAATCAGACTTTTTTTTGGCGTACGCCAATTTGGGCTTTTGGGCGCACGTACACTTATAGTAAGGATCCTACACACAGTTTTATAAATGAGACCCCTAGGTTTGTGATAATGCTCATTTGGTCTCATCCAGGTTATGTCATTGTGCATGACTCCTGCTTGCAGCTCTTCTGCTTTCTTTGTTTCTACATAGTCAGGCAGATTGCTCATCAAGATTACCAAGATAGCCACGCACAATCGCATTGATTGTGTGGATTTAATGGATTAAAAAAGCCCCCTTTAACCTTCCTGTCATCTCATGCAAGCACAGACTGTAGCTGAACATGCCAGAGCCTCCCTCTGCTCATTCATAAGAGAAGTTATTTGGATCGGCTGCCATGATGTAGTATTTTTGTTGTGCCATGTCTCCAAACAGTCAGTGTCTGGTCTTGCATGACCGACAGGTTGGTGGTCTTTTCATCCAGTCACTCGTCTGCCCACATTTCAGTAAAGCTCATATTTAGTGAGATAATCCATTCACCACTGTGGATTATGAAGGTTATACAGTAGTAGTTGTAAGTGACTATGCTTAAAAAGGTTTCCCCAGGGAGCTATAAATATACAAGCCCTCTTATTGTACCATCTAACCGCTATGAATGGAAATCAAACTCCGGTATCAAGGTGATTCTCTACCAATAGCTGTGTCATTGCTATGAAATCACCATCTAACAAGAATTTAGAATATTGTACACAGTATCTTCATGTGCGTATTCATCTATAGTAGCTCATCATGATTAGTTATGTATTTACAGTAAGTATATTTACTTACTTATAGCAAAATGTTAAGATGCAATGAAAAAAACACTTTTTTTAAGAATATGCTATTCAAGCCAGTTCACAACATTTCCTCTGCTTCTGCTTTTTGTGGATCTATGGGAAGAATAAAATATATATTTTTGATATCTCATTGATAAAAAACTATATTGAAAACAGGAGTCAGTTTGTTCAAATGGATAATCACTTACCTTAGTATTTCCTGTGGTGTTCCACAGGGGTCAGTTTTAGGCCCGAAACAGTTTATCCTTTACCTAAATGACATTTGCAAAGTATCAAATGTACTAAAATTTACTGTTTTTGTAGATGACACAAATATTTTTTGTTGCGGGGATAACTTGCAGCAGATGCTGGAAATGGTCACAAATGAAATGAATAAATTAAAACTTTGCTTTGATTCAAATAAATTATCTTTAAACTTGAACAAAATTAAATTCATGATATTTGGAAATCGTACAATAAATAAAGATGTTAAAATAGTAATTGATGACAAAATAATTGAAAGAGTCTATGAAAGTAAATTTCTGGGTGTTGTACTTGACCACAAACTGTGCTGGAAGCCCCACATTAAATATCTGTTCATGAAGATGGCTAGAAGTATTTGTATATTGTGCACAACTAGATACATATTAAACCAAACTACATTACATACTCTGTACTGCACACTTATTTTACCATATATGTTATATTGTGTAGAAGTTTGGGGAAATACCTACAAAAGCAACTTACTAAATATTTGCACATTGCAAAAAAAGAGCAATCAGCATAATAAAACACACCGGGTATTATGAGCACATTAATCATCTGTTTTTTAATTCACATTTGCTGAAATTTATGGACATTGTTACATTTAAAACTGCACAATTTTATGTTTAAAGTTTAAAGAAAATTATTTACTATGTAACATACGCACAATGTTTGATGAAAGAGACGGGGGATATCATCGAAGAGGACAATGTATGTTCAAACAACCTCTTGTGCGAAGTTTGTGGGGTGACCTTATGAAATGGACTGAACAATGACATCAAACAGAGCCATAATATCAATCAGTTCAAAAATAGATTAAAGAAATCATTACTTGACCAATACAGAAAAGAATAGACCGAAACATAGGAATGGAATTGTAATGTTAAGGTATTGTTGTATTGTTCTAAGTTATTGTAAGACCTGAACAATTGTATGCTGCAGATCTATTTGTTTTATAATAATATGATATTGTGAAGTAGGGGCAGGACCAAATGAGCGATTTGCTTCCACCTGCTCCTTCTTGAACTAATCCTTTATTATTATTATTATTATTATTATTATTATTATTATTATTATTTTTTTTTTGTATTGGTTTTTGGTAAATTCTGATTGTTGTATTTTATTCTTGTGGTTTTAATTTTTTTGTTTTGTTTTGCAACATTGTTGATTGTTCGAGATGAATATTAAAATTAAATCAAATTAAAGGTTTTTGCACACCAATACAAGCAGTTTTCGGATTGCCGAAAGGTCTAGGACATTTACCTTCAGTTGATGGTGTTCTCAGGTGGACACTGCCAGTGAAGTGGAGGAGCTGGACATTGACGTAGCCCCGGCACCTTACACAGCCAGCAGAGGAGCAGCAAAGCTTCAGGTTTTCATTGCGAGATACAGGTAAATATTAAACTATGGCAAGAGTTGACTCACTATGTCAACAGTTTAATATGTGTTTTTCAATTTTCAACAGCTATAATCCATATGATGGCCCCAATGACAACCCTGAAGTGGAGCTTCCACTTACTGCTGGAGAATACATTTATGTGTATGGAGACATGGATGATGATGGCTTCTATGAAGGTAAATCTGGAGTATGAATTGCTCGGTCTACAATTTCATATTTCTGTCTAGACATGATATTCAGTGTTGATTTGGCTCCTTACAGGTGAGCTGATGGACGGACGGAGAGGGCTGGTCCCCTCTAACTTTGTGGAACGTGTATCAGACGACGATGTTCTGAGCACTCAGCATCCAGAGACGGGGGACATGTCCCATAACTCCCTGCTAGACAGCAGCCTGCACAGTGCCAGCCACCAGCATCACCTCCACATGGGCGTCAGCGCCTCAGAAAGGACAGAGGCCTCTGCTGCCTCTGGCCCTGCCTCAGCCCCCTCAGATTCAGCATCGGCCTTGGCTGTCCCAGCCCCCCTCACCAACGGCCTAGACTTGGATTTGGAGGAGGTGGGAGTGGACATTGTGCCTTACCCACGTAAGCTTACCCTCATCAAGCAGCTTGCCAAGAGCATCATCATCGGCTGGGACCCTCCGCTGGTGCCGGCTGGCTGGGGCAATGTGTGGAGCTATAATGTGTATGTGGACCAGGAGCTGCGGCTCAATGTGCCCTTCGGTGCCCAGACCAAAGCGGTTCTGGAGCGGTTGGACATAAACCTCAAGGCCTACCGTGTGTCAGTGCAAAGCCTGACCGAGAAGGGCCCCTCAGACCAGCTGCGCTGCAGCATGTTGGTCGGTCGGGACGTTTGTGTGGCGCCCACGCAGCTGCGTGTGGAGAGGATCACCGCCACCTCTGCCAACCTGACCTGGCTGCCCAGCAACAGTAACTATGTGCACATTGTGTCCTTGAATGAGGAGGAGTGTGAGCTGGTGAAGGCTGGCTGCTGCTCGCTGTGCCTCAATAACCTCTTGCCCAGCCTGCAGTACACAGTCAAAGTGGAGGCACGGCCGCACCGCACGCCATGGGAGTTACCTGTGGAGCGACGCGAGCACAGAAGCGCTACGATCACCTTCACCACACTGATGGCAGGTCAGGATTTAGTATTTTATCTTATATCAGATGTTTTCTAAAGGCGCTAACTACACTTAGACATTGCAGTGATACAACACAGTGATACTCGACTTAACTGCCCGATAGGGTGCCAAGTAGCCCACCGACCATTTTCTAATTCACAATTAAAATAAATTGAGGGGACAGAGTGCATTAAAAAAAACTTGCCAGGGGAAGACTGCTGTGACTGGATTTGCCAATTGCTGTATGCAAGGTTGTTTTTATCTGATAAATATTATTGTGTGTTTATTAACTGGCCCCTGGCCTCCTGACATTTGGCAAAAGTGGCCCCAGGGCAAACTTCAGTATTCCTGGTCTATGGGGACTTGAATCAATAAGAGTTAATTTTTTCCCATTTAAAATTAAATCATATCTAACATTTAAGAGTAAGTACAAAATATGTAAGACCCAGTCTGGCTCAAATCTTGGACCTAGATAACAGTTTGTGTGTGTGTGTGTGTGTGTGTGTGTGTGTGTGTGTTGTGTGTGTGTGTGTGTGTGTGTGTGTGTGTGTGTGTGTGATCCCATTGAGAAGCTTATCAAAGCTTTGTGTGACCAATGTCCTTGAAATATTTTTTTTTAATTTTGACCATATGCACATGTTATCACATTTACATGTAATACATTTTAGTGAAAGGAGCACTGCTGGGAAGTGCCACACATTGGGGATTGTTGAGACGGTCACATGATCCACCATTAATGTTAGGGACTGTCTGTAGGCGACCTATCCCATAGCCAAGCTCTTCCTACAGTCTACTGCTGGTTCTGTCCAGCATTTCACATAATATCACAGAACAACACAGTGATCAGAGCTACATGTTAACCCAGTGTGTTATATTCAGATGATATCTTATATTCAATAGCGTTGATTCTGTACCTCCCACACAAGGACATTGGTTTATTCTTGAGAGCTGCTTTTGTGAGCTGCTCTGACTCCCCTCTCTTGAATAGCCAAAGCACCTTGGCAAAGAATGTATTACTTTTAAAGCGAAGGAAAATAGGTGACTTAATTGGTCACGGCAGATGACATCCTCTACCACACCTACTGATCAAGTATCCCTACTAATAACAGAGTAGGGTTCTATCCTCATGGCAAGTTAGTATTTTCTTGATTTTGAAGTGCCCTTCTTTGACATTTTCCTGCCCTGCCAACAAAGCACTGTGCAAGAGTAAAAGCTAAAAGAATTGGAATTGAATGTAAATGAGGAAGCTCAACGTGAGGTTTTGGTATTTTCGTGAGAACTGAGTCACTGATTTTGTTTATTGCAAACATTATTTGATGTTAGTTTGTGGTACCTATTTGCCATTCGGCTCCTTCTAGTCAAAAGTATTTTCATTTTTCATGAATACATTTTAGACCTGTAAGATGCTTATTTGTGATCAGTGTCATATTAGATTTGAGTTGTATTTCTATTAATGATCGTTTACATTTGCTTAAGTTTCATGCCCACAGTCTGGGAACTCAGGTATATGGTTTCTAAATGTCTTAATGTCCCTTTAGAGTTTTAGACATTAGGCATTTTTTTCTGTAGAATCATGTTCCCATTGTGATAATCATTCCTAATGCTAAGCACTGTATTTTCAGTATGAGTGAATCCCCTGATCCTATATTAATATGAAAATATTTCTCTATCATGTGCTTGCCACTGGCTGTGGTATGATGCTTTCAATCCCTGCAGGCCCCCCTGATGCTCCTCTGGATGTACAGCTGGAGCGTGGCCCCTCCCCGGGCATTGCCCTCATCAGCTGGCTGCCAGTCACTATAGATGCTGCCGGGACCTCTAATGGAGTCCGTGTCACTGGATACACTATATATGCTGACAAGAAAAAGGCAAGAACTTTAACATTCATTTCATTGCGGTTTCATTTCAGTGTATATCTGTCCGTCTATGGCTTTTTGAAAGCTGCTGTACACTTTTTATTGTCAATGTGAAATTAAAAAAATGTACCTGTCATTCTCCTGTCCAAGGTGCTGGAGGTGTCTTCCCCAACAGCCGGCAGTGCCCTGCTTGGCCCCTCTCAGATGCAGTCCCTGCTGGCAGTTCAGGAGCTCACTGTCCGCACCACGTCTGCCCACGGGGATTCCTGCCACTCTTTGCCAGTCAATGTGCCCTCCAAGCTGGCTGCCATTATGGCAGGTCCAGTTATCACTGCCCAAGTTGTGCCACCTGGACCCTGCACTCCTACAGGTTGCGGTAACCTGCCCTCACAGCCGTCCTACGGGAATTCTGCTGCCAAAGTCTCCATGCTGCCCAGCACTTTGCCATCAGACACAAACATCACTGGCCTCACAGTGGAGGCTGATGCCAACCCTCCTCATGCACTCCACTCAGAAAATCTTTTATCTGCATCATATGCAAAGGCCTGGGCCAACCCCTCTTCTGCTGCTGCCTTGGCCGAGTGTGAGGCCATATTACCAGTAGCCTCCACCATTACTCCAGTGGTAATGCTCACTCTTCCATCCTCCTATGTATAAAATGCCGCAACTCGTTTATTTTCCTAGATCAGAGGTTTCAAAACGTGAGGCGTGCCTCTCACAATTTGCATCAAATCTGAATACAGACATGATATCCAAATTTTGAGGTTCAGTGTGACTTGTGTTTTTTTTGTGCATATCATTATCTTCTTTCTCCATCATGAATAAATGTCCATAAATCTACTTAGAAATCATGGGAAAAGTTCTTAAAACTCCAGAGCTTGCCTGAGAAGCTTCACGTTTTTAAGTTTCTGTCTGTACATCCATGGGTACAGTGCAAACTGCTAATAGCTAATTTAAAACTCAAATAGTGTTGTACTGACTATCTTTTTCATCTTCAGGTTAATGTGACCTCCCCCACCACATCGCCACCCCAACCATCTCCAGTAGCAGCAACTGCACAAGCAAACGTAACGGCAGCAGCAGTGTTGGAGCAGCGCAGAGACACCAACAGCCCTGACACCATCCGTCCTTTCCCATCTATGAGAGAGTTCATCGAGGACCCCAGTGCCAAGGCCGGGATCCCTGAGCGCATCCCGACCCCACTCAAAGCCCCCATCTCAGACTTCCTTAACCCTCAGAACCTCCTCCGACCCCCCAGCACCTCCCCGCTGGAATCCGAGGCGGAGGAGGAGCAGGAGAATACCCGCCTGGTGTCCATCGAAGAATTCTTGAGACAGGACCAAGAGCCAGCGTACTGGACGAAGCAGCAGGTCAGCCCTATTTTCTTAACGCCGCCTACTATCTGAAATAGGTTTACTCTTCACTACAAAAATGAATATGGCATGTATGTGTAGCATAGGCCGATCACTGCTGATAAACTTGTTTGAAAGGGAGAAGCTGAATTTTTGGTTGAGCCCTCCAGAAGTGTTGTCTAGGTTTTGCACTAAAGTACAAGAATTTGCATTTTTATATAAAGTTTTTTATTTATTTTTATAATTTCACAGGCATTTTGTATTCATAGTTAAAGCGATATCGTGATCATTATAGGATTGTCTAGCAATATATTGATTATCGCAGAATTGCTGTAATCCTGATATTATCGGTATAATGAGCCATGTATCGTGTATCCTATCGTGAGGTAACCTCTGATTCCCATCCCTCATAGGAGAAGGCCATAGGCATGCATATCTAATACATTTAGAAACCTGCAGATTTTATTTATTTATTATACTCAGTATTCAATGGAATGGCTAATATGGATTTAAAATGTAAGATAAATCGAATATATTGTTTCAGAATCTTGACGTATTTCATTGCAGAGTTATAGCAGAGGGCTTGTGGAGCCTCCCAGTGACTATCACGCAGACAACAGCCGTTCAGATCTGTCTGACATCCTGGAGGAGGAGGAGGAGGAACTTTACTCTGACCATCTCGGCGAAGCACAGGCCAGGGGCTACACAGTCAGAGCTAACAGGGTAAATTAATCCACTACATATTCTGTGGCCATACGCACCCACATTTGCACAGGCACTTTGTGAGTTCTGCTTTTTGAATGAAACGTGCTTCTTTCAGTTTGTCTCACATAGTTAAGGTGTCCTTCACTGGCCTTGTTTCTTCTGTCATGTTTCTGGTCGTGCTTAATTGAGATTCTTTTTGTTTTTTCTTCCTTTCTTTTTTTCCTTCCTTTGCACGGCCGGGTTGTCCTCTGTTTTGTCTGCACTTTCCTTATTTTCACTGAACAATATGATCCCACCTTCACCAACCCATTCTTGCTTGCTTTGACCTCGGGCCTTGTAGTCGCGGAAGTTAGAGCCCCCAGACAGTGACGAGGAGGTATTTCAGAGGATCCCTAAGTATCCTCCTCAGGTCCAACACCACAAGCAGCTGTTCTGCATTCCTGAGATGACAGAAGAGGAAGATAGCCGTCAAGATGAGCCTTTAACCCACCACAGTCAGCCTCGGCCCAGGCCCAGCCACCATCGCCCCAGAGCCTCAGAACGCCTCCACCATGCCCCCCAGCATCACCCCAACCCACACCCACCTGTTCCCCCTCACCATCACCACTTCAACAGGGATCCCGGATGTCTACCCAAAGAGCCTTTCCCCCGACACGGACCCTTGCAGGTCAGGCCTAAGACACAGCACAGGGTGCACTACGCAGACACGGTTGACACCATGAGTTATCCTGAAGAAGAGGACATGTGTTTATATGAGGGTCCCTCCAGCAGGCGGGTCTCAGCCTGCTGTCCTCCCCAGCTGAGCCCCTACAGCAAAGATAGATCACTGCTCAGAGGGCTAGGGGACCGCCTTAGGAGGGAGGCCATGCTCAGGAGTCAGATGGCTGCTGCCACAGCAGCCAACCCCGGCCACGGTCTTATCCCACCAAGACCCTACCCAGTCAGCCAAACAGGACCGACTCTGAGGTCACCTATTGGTCGCGAGGTAGAGATTGACGTGGAGTACGGCACAGATAACGAAGAGCCTGTGGAGTACAGTCCGGCGGAGGCGGCGGCGGAGCAGATGAGCTCTGAGTGGTGGGTGGAGGGGGCTCAAACGGAGCACAGCAGACCTCCTCTCCGCCGAGGGCTGAAGGCTGATCCGCCGGTAAACGTTGCTGCAGGCCAGGTGCAATGGGTGTGTTGTCCCAGCCCCCTCGTCTTTCCTGTAGCAGTGTGGATCCAACCCTCTGGTTCCTTTAGTGGATATCCCTTAACTCCAACTCAGTACACAGCTACGTTTTCCATCATCACCACTGCAGTGGACAGAGGGAGGCTAGGCAGCACATTTTTGCCATATTTTGCTGTTATAAAAGCAGGCAAAGTACAGTATATTATTTAGTAATGGCTAGGTCTGCACGATTAATCTAATCGCAATCGCGATGTCACTCTGTGCGATGACATAACCACATATGTGCGAAGAATGTCTTAAGAAGTTTGTTGTTTTATTGTTCACTGTTACAGTTACTCACTTCACATCGTCTTTGCTATCTCTTCTTCCCGTCGCTTTTCCCTCACACAGCTGCTACGCTAATCTCCGACACCACTCGCGGCCCCTCTGTCTCCTTGCTCGACCAATCACTCACTGACGTCACTCAATCAACGCACCTGCAATTCTCACTCTCACTTACGCTACCGTCCTAACAACATCCACAAAAGATATGACCAGTCAGTCTCTGTTTAGGCAGTTTTTCTTGATAAGCAGGCAAGTATACTCATGATGCCATTATATGGCTACAGTATCGCAGTAATGCAAATGGCAATATTACTTCTCCAAATCGTGCAGCCCTAGCAATGGCATGTTAGTTGAGTTGCCCAGATGTGGCCAGAAAGCAGTTGCAAAGAGTTTATTTAAACCAATTTATCATTAGCCAGTGGCTTCAGACTTCTTAAATTTATAAGATTTTGACTCAGCTAAAGTATAGCGGACTCTGTTCTCCCTCTGTCTGACTGCACTACTTCATGTTGCATTCATATTCTCCTACACATTGGAAAACCACTCAGCTCTTGTCTTTATCTAGTCTGCCTTGTCCTGCATTAGTTTACAATGATGTGTTTTGGTCTATGTCTAACAACACCACTACAATGCAAAAAAGGAACATTATTGTTGAAACAGTAAAATGTTGGATACCATGTTTTTTATTTTTTTATTTGATGAGGTTTCAATCTCTACTGAAATAAGTAACTATTCAAATAGATTATCATTAGAAGATGCATAGATTATTGAATATTGTTTAAAAACATGAACAGCTGCATTTGCACTTCATTTTCTCTGAACCCAGAGGTGCCCTCTCCTCCCCAGTAGTGATTGTTTTTAGTTTCTGTGTTAGATGTTTTTTCTTATTGTCTCATTTTCTGTATGTTGAGCAGGAGCCCAGCCAAATCCCTCCCGCTGAGGCAGGTCAACCGTGGGGAGCCCAGGGTGAGCTCTCTTCTAAACCAGTATGCTCGCAGGCCAGGCAACCTAAAGGTCAGAGACTCTTTCCTCTTTTGTCTTCCTGTTTCCTCTGTCTCTTGATTGCTTTCTCTCTTCTTAACTCATATCTGCAGTGGTCTGATACAATGCTGACACACCTGTGCTTTCTGTTGGCACGTCTCCCCCTCTCTCACATGATTGTAGTCAGATTACCACCTTGTGTAGGAAGGGGGGGGGGGTCAAGGAGGAGGAAGAGAAGCTGTAGCTCGCAATGAAGAAGTGGGAGAGAGCCTGCTAAGCTGTGAACCAGCTTAACTCAAAGTGGCTTGTCATGACAGGAGGAAGTGACAGACATTAAAATAGTAACCTTGATTAGCCAGCAAAGAAAGGGCCTGTGGTCCCTCTCTTTCTCTTCTTCCCTCACTCTCTTCTCGGTTGCGTTTGATAAAACTCACCTTTGCTGGCATATGTGTGGGTGCACACACAGTAGCACAAGTGTACACGTGCACACCGATAGAGGAAGGGAGCAGGGAGAAGTTCTGTCCTATCTACTAGAAAATCAGTGAGGATGTGAAAGTGTGCAAGTTGTTTGCCCGTGACTTTTGCCACAGATGGGCTGATTCTCCCTAATGAGATAGAGAATACGGCTCTTCAGCACAGCTTAAAGTCTCACTTCAGCTCTCGAAATGTGTCGCTCGCTGTCGAATAGGCTGCAGTCGTAATGCTTTTAGCAACACTGGTGTTATACCTCATGTCTGCTATGCTGTAGACCATGCCACAAGCCACATTTAAAGGCTGCTTTGCACGATCTGTGACATTGTACCTTTGATAATATTAGTATTCTTTTTAAGCCCGTGTGTTGTCAGTAAACGTCCTCAGATGTAGATTAGAGCGTGGGTCAAACACTTTTTTCCCTGGTACTTTTGCTTGCTGCAGATCATGAACGAGTGCACGTTTGTCAAACGGCTCACACAGCTTAGGATCAGTGCTTTAGCTCGATTACCTCTTTTAAGGACATGCCTGTGCTCACAGCAGCAATGCAGTTAGCGGGAGGTGGGGGAGGGGCCAGCTGGATATACTGTTTGCAGAGCTTATTGCAAGCTATGCATGGCTTGTGTGCAGACTCAGTGTGTGTAGTAATAGCAGTGACAATAAATTGTATTTGAACTTCATGAAGGCAAAGCTAATGAAAAAGTGTGTGTCTGTGTGTGTCTGTGTGTGTCTGCAGGTACTGTTGATTCACCAAAAACCAAAGGAAACAGTGACATACGTATCTTTGTGGCCCTCTTCCCTTATGATCCTGCCACTATGTCGCCCAATCCTGACGCGGCTGAGGAAGAGCTGCCCTTCACTGAAGGACAGATCATCAAAGTATGTCCCCACATAGCTCAGACAGTACTAGAAATAACCCCGACAATCATGCATGTTTTTCATTCAAAGCATCCCTCTGTAAGCTCACATTAACAGGACTGCTACAGCGCAAGGGTAAATATGCACACTGTATATAATGGTCCTCTCATGAGTCATTTAGCAATGTTTATGCATCTTTGACCTATGTTTGAAAGCCCAAAAATCATTAATTGAATATATCCGGGCTGCAACTAATGATTATTCTTCATTGTCGATTAATCTGTCGATTATTTTCTCCATAAGTCGATTAGTTGTGTGCTCTATAAAATGTCAGAAAATAATGAAAAATGTCAATCGGTGTTTCCCGAAGACCAAGATGACGTCCTCAAATGTCTTGTTTTGTCCAAAATTCAAAGATATTCAGTTTACTGTCACAGAGTGAAAAAAAAGGAGAAAATATTCACTTTTTAGGAACTGGAATCAGATCATTTTCGTTTATTTATTTTCATAAAAAATGACTTAAACCGATTAATCGATTATCAAAATAGTTGGTGATTAATTTAATAGTTGACAACTAACCAATTAATTGATTAATCTTTGTAGCTCTAGAATAAATATTTAAATATATTAGCCCAGCAATATTACAGGTGTGTGTTCCATTTCAATAGATGCATGTTTACACTCCTCTGCCCAGGTGTATGGAGATAAAGACGCAGACGGGTTCTACCGAGGCGAGTCTGCCGGGCGCCTGGGCTATGTTCCATGTAACATGGTGTCGGAGATCCAGGTGGAGGATGAGGAGACCCGGCAGCAGCTGCTGCAGCAGGGCTTCTTGTCCACAGCGGCCTCCATGGAGAAGATAGGTAGGTCAAACTGTCTGCTGTGTGCTGTTGAATGAAATGAGTACATTTGGACATCCTTTACCGTAGGTGTAAAAATGTTTTACTCATAATATCACCGCTATTCATGTTTAAGTGGTAAGTGAAAATAGCAACACAAGTGTTGCAGAATCCATAAATTAAATATCCATTGTTCACTTAATTTTATTTCCCTAGTTTATTTTTGTCTGTGATTAATTGGAGAAAAAACAAAAGCTGTTTTCAAGATGAGAGGAGATGTAAAAGCTTTCACCCAGCAGGAAGCGCAAAGAAAGCTCTCATCAGATCAGATTTCAGTTGAACTAAATTAAAATGGACTCCAAACTTTACCCGTGGCAACACTTTGTATGTTTTTATGGCTTCTTGTTCACTGTGTTGCTATTAAGGAAATAATAACCATCTATTCTCAGTCAATGACTGCTTTTTCACGCAGGTATCATGAGAAATAAATAAACCTAAGTAAAAGTGTTTGCCTGTGGCGAGTTGTAGCGAGCCACGCAGCAAAATTGAGCTAACACTTTGCTTCTGTTTCCTGCTTTCTACCCAGAGCGTTATTTGCAGATGGTTTAACCTTTTCACTTCCACTTGTTCTCACTGCCGTGTCTGCTGCTCACTGGTTGTCATTTTTTAAATTGCTCTTCACTGGCTTTTTCATTGTCTACTTTGTCTGGTCTGCTTCTCTCAACAATTGCACCTCTGTGTTTCTTTTTGGTTTCAATTTTTGTTTGTTTTTTTTGGTTTTCCTTTCTAAAACTCCATAAAGGCACTCGCACACACGCACAGCTTCCACGTCGTCCTGTTCCACCGCCGAAACCGAGACGATCCAAGAAAGGTGTGTCTCGCTGCAGATTGCGGCTTCCCACCTCCCTCCTTTAATCTCTTCTCTGGTTTGCTTCTCCTTTTTTGTCTCTTTCACTTTAGCTTTGCTCTTTCAGTTGCTGCTTTTTCACTCAGCGACCGGGGGGGATTTTTTTAGGTCAGCTACTGTAGTAATGGATTCAGACAGCTTCCCAGCAGTCTGGTAAACATATTACCACTATAAATACTCTTTACAGTAGTTTCAAATTCTGTTATTAGGGCCTAGTAACACTTTTCTTTCTTAGTGCGTATTTAGGCTCTTCAGAGTGACTTCATCTTTCCAGAGGTTAACTTTTCTAAGATTTTTCTCAGTAACACCTTCACAAGTGTTAAAGTACTGAGTCAGTCCTGTCAGCTTTTCATTGGATATACATGTAATACATTGCAGAGATAGCAGCAGAATGTGTCAGTGTGTTGCCTACTGATTGATTAAAGATAAAAGTCCAGTATTCTGCTCCCATGTCACAACTGCGTTACATGATCTCCTCTAAAGTTGACTTTGTTGAAACATCCATCCCCTCTGATCTCCATCTGTGACTTTGTGTGATGAAACGAGACAGACTTTGACTTCAAACAGGATTACTCTTTGGCCTTTGAGGTCTCATGTCATTCTGGGATTGTGCTCATGCTTCTTTCCCCCCATTCCTCATCTCTTCCAGTGGAGTCTGCGACACTCTGGGAGGAGAGCGTAGACTCCTCCAGCCAAGGTTCGTAGTTAGCACTTTGACTCCTCCTCTGCCTCTCTCTGTTTTCACCTGCATGATCAGAGGAACGTTTCAACGTCCACTGGAGGACAGCATGGGTTTACTTGCTATTTTATGCATTAACGTGCCATTGTGTGACCTTTTTCTTTAAATGGTTGGACTTTATTTTAGCTGCTGATAACATCAGAGCTTGCCTTCATTCATCCTTTCTAGGGACTGTTTGATTAGTTGGGGGTATACTGAAGATGTTTACCTTTTTAAAAGAGCTTAAATAAAGAAAAGATGGTTTCTGAGAGTAGGGTTGTGTCCGAAATTCCATACTAATATTCTATTTAGTAGGCTAAAACAGTATTTGAGATTTTTAAGAATCTTATTATGTAACCAATAGTACGGGAATTGCATACTATTTCCGGTGAAATATTACAGCATGCAAACACGACACTACGCCGGCATAAGTATCCCACAATGCAATGCGGTAATTAACAACAACGTTCGAAACGGACAGCAGCCAAGGCAGCTCTGTAACATCAACAACGCTTTAATTTACATTTCTACGTATAAAAATCTGTGATTTTTTCACCTGTGACTGTTGGTGTAATTGGTTACCTTTTTCAGTAATTTAAGCATTATTTGGCATGGGTTACCGTGGTTACGCATCTCCAATGGCAAGGAAGCTCTCAGGAAGTGACGTTGAAAATTTTATTTACATACAAGTATGTTGAACGACAGTATACATATTGAGTATGTAGAATGCCATTTCAGACGCCACCTAGAATACTACAAAATCTAATGTCCTCTTCATTAACCCCCAGTTATAAATATCAAGCAGTCCCTTCTCCTAACTCCTCTTTTCATTTCACAGTTCAAGTGGCATCATTTAATCATCGCATCATTTCAGTTGTCTTCATTTTTTACAGCTCAAGCTGCTACGAGCTTTTTAATGAAAATAAAAATGCTAACTCTGACTGCTAATCTTTTTATTTCCATGTGTTTGAGTGCAGTGGTATGACTTTTCCTCAGCTTAGCATGACGCTGAGTGAGTTGGACATGCACACACAATGAGCTGCATGCTGATTGGAATTGCAGAGACATGTTACTGCTCTAATTATCAGGATGAAAGACTGTACTGTGTTTGACTGACAGATCCCAGCCAGACTGCCCCTGCTGCTGCTGCTGCTGCTGCAGCTGTGGGAAACCCAGCCCCAGGAGCCCGCAGGATGGTCGCCATCTTTGATTATGATCCACGAGAGAGCTCCCCCAACACTGACATAGAGGTCAGACTTGCACGTGCAAATTATCTTTTTTTTTCTTCTTCTCCCAAGACAAGGCACTATATGTGAGGTTGTTGTTTTTGCTCATCATCTCTCTCGTTTTTTCTGACTCTGTTCAGGCTGAGCTGACCTTCAGTGCAGGAGACATCATACATGTGTTTGGTGACATGGACGAAGATGGCTTCTTTTACGTAAGTGTTAATAACATGACTCTAGAATCAGTGGTGGAATGAAACTATACATTTACTCAAGTACTGTACTTAAAGTGCTCATATTGTGCTTTTTGGCTTTTCCCTTTTCCTTTATTATTATATGTGATATATCTTTTTTGTGCACGTTATAGGTTTACAAAGTGAAAAAGCCCAAAGTCCCCCCCAAAGGGACTTACCATCTCCTACAGAAAACACTGTTCACAAACTGCTCCAAACAGCTCTGTTGTAGTCCAGCCTTTACTTCGGAGACAAACGTGCGTCACTTTGTAACACACATTATAATGCTCACCTAGCTGCTAGCGTGGCACGCCCTCATAATCTGCTTCTGACTGGCTAGCAGTACTTACTGTACATGTGCGACTCCCAACAAAGATGGAACAGAAGTGAGATGCCTCACTCTGTAGCTAAAACCGAGAGCTCAACACACAAAAAAAGGAGCTGAAAAGAGGAGCTGCAGCAATATGCAGTACAACAAATATATGGTGTTTTCTGGAAATTAAACCACATTAACCTATTCTGGTACAACCTCTAAATACAATTATGAACCTGAAAATGAGCATAATATGAGCACTTTAAGTACACATTTGAGGTACTTGTAAGTCTTTACTTTTCATGCCACTTTCTACTTCTACTCCACTACATCTCAGAGAGAAATATTGTACATTTTAACTCCACTACATTAATCTGACAGCTGTAGTTACTTTACAAATTAACTACCCAACAATATAACTGCCTACAAGTCCAGCTTAAATGATTAGCTGATTTATCACTTAGTTGATTGTCAGAACTGTTTGGATTGTTTCCAGTTTCTAAAATGTGAGGATTTTTCTGCATTGAGTACTTTTTCTGATGATACTTACATACTTTTACTTTACATTTTCAATGCATGACTTTTACTTGGAACAGAGTAGTTTTTACAGTGTGATATTAGTACTTTACTTAAGTAAAAGATCTGAATACTTCTTCCACCGCTGTTTAGAATTAAGAGTGGTTTGTTTATTGCTACACTTTAGTGATAGAATGTTGCTGCACTGTACTTCCTGAAATAGTGTGGTGGCTCTTGCTTACTATGCAGTTCTTCTTGCATTTATTCCACCCAAAAGAACATTGTTAAACCTGCGGGAAAAAATAACAGTGCATACTGTGTGCAAGAGGAGTTTTAGCAGCAAACAAATCTACTTAAGATAAGATGAGACTTTATTGATCCTAAATATTTGAATGAAATAAATAAATAAATAAAATAAGACATTAAGAAAATCAGAGAGATGACTATATACAACTATTCACAATATATACATAACAGTACTTAATAATAATAGAAAGTTAAGTGATATATATATATATATATATATATATATATATATATATATATATATATATATATATGTGCAGTATACTGTATGTAATATACACACACTATACAGTAATAATACAGTATTATGGCATCTATTTATGTATAATAGAAATTGAAAAAATACTGATATAGCATACAAAAATACAATGATAGCAATAGTAGCAGTATATTAACAATTATTTAGCATCATCGATTAATGGTTTGGTCCCTCATTAATTCCTATACCCAAAAATGTCATAATGTAAGGCCAAGTACAGCAGCAAATTCTTACATTTAATAACCTTTAAGTCCTATATTTGGCATTTCAGCTAGAAGAATTACCTAAATGATTAATCGATTTGATTACCTAATAAGACATGGCAGAGTATGGACCTGCACTAGTTGAATTACAGCCTTGTTGTTAAAAAGCATCCTCATGTCTTGATGTTGTGTTTCTCTTCCAGGGAGACTTGAATGGACACAGCGGCTTGGTGCCCTCCAACTTCCTGCAGGCCGTACCAGAGGATGCTCAGTCGGCACCAGAAGCCAAGAAAGAATCCCAGGTGGCTTAGCATTTCTGTCTTTCCAGCATGCATCACTGGATATGGAACTGTGGGCGACTTCCTGGCCTGCAGGCATAAATTATGTGTCATGTTTTTTTGTTGTTTTTTTTACAAATCACTGACATCAAAACTTTTTTTTTTTTTTTACTTATTATATTTTTTCATGTGTTCCCAGCACTGGTTGCTGTTATTTTCTGTTCTGTTTCTTTAATTCTGCCCTGTCGCATTTCTTTTGCCCCACTGTTTCCTGCATGGCCTTTTGCAGAAGCAGAAACGAAGTGTACACTTTGAGACTTGATCGTAAGTGTTTTTAGGACTATAGCAGCTCAGTGATCACCACTAGTGTCCCCTGTTCACTCCATGTTTATGTCCTATCCCTCCGCCTCTACGTTAGTTCTTCACTGCTCATTTGTGTAGGATCCTGCACCTACCGATGGTTTTAGTTTATCAAAACGCGTGTGTCAAAGAGTTGAGACTTCAGATCCACTGCCTCCTCCTTTGTGTTTGTCCTATCCTTGTGTTTCCCTTTGGTATTATCATTTTAAGCATAACTAAGTTTAAGATATTGTTTAATATATTTGGCTTGCTCACTCTAAAAGTCTTACTCTCTTCCTGAAGGGTACTTGGACGTCTTCTACAGAGCAACAACAACAACAACAACCTGGGCCCTCAACCCTAGAAGAGGGTTTGCAGCCCCAAACAGAGCCTCCTGTCCCTGACCCAACGGAGCACACAGACCTGCGACCCAAACTGGAACCCACTGCAAGCCTCACGTCAGACCTGGAACCTGCTCCAGATGCAGGTCCAGCAGCAGTGGAGGCCTGCTGCTCCCCTCCAGCCCCCCTTCCAGCAGACATCCCGACACAGACAGACTGCTCTGCACAAGGCAAGAAGAAGAAAGGCTTTTTCTCCAAAGGCAAGAGGCTGTTCAAAAAGCTGGGATCCAGCAAGAAAGAATGAGTCAGGACATCTGACTCGGAATACTTTGCATCACATTGAGGCACTTTTTTCTATCTTCACTGTTAGTCTCAGTCGGTGCGGTTCGTGGCTATCAGATCTAATAACCGATGCTTTAACCGTCACTAATTATACATTTGCCTTAGAGCACTGCTAGCAGCTGTTAAATTTAGAGTACATCAACACACCGCTTGCAGCATTGTACGAGCATGTAGAAGTGCATGTTGAAGTGTGCAAGCAAACAAATATATTCTCGAAATACTACCTAACTATCTAAGCATTTGCAAATGTTCAACTCAAATAGAGGCGTTAACGCTTGATATACAAACACTTAGTTGTCTCCCAATGGATCGGTTTTAACAATCTGATACAGAACGGTATTGAACAGCAGACCAGACTTCAGCCCAGCTCAGACAGAGCTAATTAAATATTAGCTTTAATGTTCATGTACTGGTGCCACTTTATTTATTTGAAGTGAACGAACTGAAGCAGCAGTCTATCTCTTCCTCTGTGTCACTATAAAGAATGCACTATCCATCCTGAACGGATGTATTTTAAATATCTGTCCGCTTGTCCCTCCCGTGTTTCTTGTCTTTAAGAAAATGTATACAGTACTTTGTACAGAACATGTTATTTATTTGTATTACTCTTGCCCTAACCATCAGCACATTGCATGAAGTGACATCTGGGCAGGAGGTTAGTCATCTAGAGCTGTCGGAGACGGCAGTGATCCACTTTGATACGTGTAGTTTAGATCAAAGTAGTTATGGGGTTTGAGTTTAACAGTCAAGACTATTTATTGAAGGTAAAGAATATGAAGGGTTGCCCTTCTTTGGTGTGTGTGCGTGCGTGTGTGTGGATGAAGCTGCCCAGTCCACTGGTGAGACTGAAAACAGATGCCTTTCTCAGACATTAACACAGGAACTCTGGATGTTTGTGACAACAGTCACAACTGGCCTAAAGGTTGCATACTACATATTTTCTGTCTTTGTGAGTATGAGAGAGAGTGTGCAATAATTATGTAGTATCTGGTGATAAACAGGCTGCTCTTTTAGCTAATGTGGCTGCAACTAATATTATTAAATCATTATCCGTGAATTGTTTGGCCGGTACAACATCAAAAAAACAGATAAACGCCCATTATAGTTTCCTAAAGCCTAAGGTAATGTCATAAAATATCTTGTTTCTTCCCACCAATTGTTCAAAACTCAAACATATTAAATTAAATATAATGTATATAAGACGGGGGGAAGCTTATTCTCACATTTGAGAACCTAAAATCCATCAACCATTTTGTGTTTTTGGTTAAATGATTAATCGGTTATTGAAATAGTTGCTAATCAATTATCTCTTGATTGACTAATACAGATATTATTAAAGTCTGGCAGTCCCTCCCCCAGTCAAATGCAAGACTAATGCGCCTGATGGGACTTTCTGAGCCTTAATCCTGTCAAAGAAATATTGAAAAAAATCTACTGGGCAACTTGAAGTAAGTAAAATAAATAGAAATTTAGAAAAATAGTATAGAAAGAAATAGGGGCTTTAGGGGACGTAAACATGAAGTATAATGTTGCTATGGAGTCAGTGAGTTAGCTGTGGGCTACAACATGAGCCCTCATTTTTAGCCTGTATTTGTTTCCAATTTGGCAAATTCGCACCATTAAAAGTATGCCGATTTATCTATTAGCACTTCCTGTTTGCAGTCTACCCATGAATGCACAGACAACTGTCACAGGACTACTTTGATAATGAAGTAAACTTAGAAACGTGATGATCCTCAGGCAAATTCTGGAGTTCATTTTTCTATGATTTCCAAATGAACAGTTTGAAACACTCTGGACTAATTCATTAATCGGCCAGCAGCTAGGAGCTCTAGCTAATTAATACACCAAAATCACAAAACTGAAAATATTCTAGTGTCCTCATTGCTGGATACATTGATAGCCTACAGTATATAACCCTTTTGGAACAACACTTGCTAGAATTTTGTTAAAGTGAAGAGTTTTCCTTCATGGCACTGGTGGTGGTTTGTGGCACTGCTGTACTGTGATAGACTTTGCAATACGTTTTTCATGTATCTTTTCATTTGCCTCCATGTTTGAGTATAATGAATTTCAACTTGTGGTGTGTGAATATTGGGTCAGACAGGCTAAACAGTGTCTATCAGCCCATGCAGTGTAGCGGTGATTAGTTTTTTGTATCCACACACTTGCATCATACAACTGTAGACTGTTTGGTTGAAACTAAATAATACCACTTTAGCAATATAACGTATTGTGTGTTGCAATACTAGAACAAAAATAGAACCATTCTGTATCTTCTAATGGTTTATGATAGATTTACATAGACTAAGAAGTTGTACAAGTATTCAGTTTTGGTGTGAGTTTGTGGATCAGGCCTTAGTATTGAGCTTATTAGTCACTTACAACACATTCAGTGATCGGTCAATCCGTCTGATTGGATCCTTGATCTGCGCGACACAGGGCTATTAGGTAACTTCTCAGGTTTATCTTGTAGTTTCTTACTAATGCTGAGCCACCTGTTGGCTCTGGCTGTCAAAAACTGCAGAACATGCCAAAATCTTAGGTGCTTTGTCTGTTACCATAGATCCGAGAGACCAAGCATCGGGCAGCATGGGGGATATTCAGCGGGCTAGTCTGGATTGAAGCGTGGAGGTTTGTTTTGAACGTCACACCTGATTTCACTCACGGTGTTGATGGAGTCACACCTGATGACACAAGTTGGAGGCAATTTATTTTTTTCTTTAATGTCATGAATGTTTTAAATTGTTTGTCAGTGTTACATAAAGGGAGCATGACGATGCCAAGAATAAAAGGGAGGGCGGATCGACAAAGACACTTTAGATGTTTAATAGCCGGGATAGAGGCAAGACCGAGGCTGTACTGTATGTTTTATTTATTTTTTGTTTTTTTAAAAGGGGGTTGGATGCTCAAAAGTTGCGAAATGTACAGCGAATATTTGTACTGATCTTGTTTTTGACGGCCTTTAATGCACAAGTATTCCTCTACCTGCTGTGTAGTGAGTAGACGGCTCCGCTGTTGACTGAATAGGACCTAGGCCCAAATAGGTAGGATTTTAGCTCAGTTGATCATATTTAGCCTTACAGGAAGACCTTGTTTAGTCTTAATATGTTGTTTACAGGATGTTTAATGACTGCATGCATACCAATGTTATACCCATGTTCGGCCTTATTTATGTTACTGTCATATTTATGTTTTTATAGGCGGACTTGTCTACAATATTTGAGTTGTAGATTGTCAATGCAGTGGAAAAAAAGCTATAGGAGCTGTCTGTATATAATGAACATTGTTGGGACTTGTGGTATATTTTCATACAGCGCAGGAAACTATTTTCTTTTTCTTTTCTTTTTTTGTCTTCCCTGACCTGCATTCATTGTTTGAAAAATTGAAGATTTCCTTCTTTTTTTTAAATATATATATATATATCTATATAGATATATATATTAATGTTTTTATTACCCTTTTGGAAGCTTGTCTGTAAATATGTTTTGTTAATAATGTTTTTCAGATTATTTTGGGTTTTTTGTTTGCATGTCCAGGCATTGTTGATGGAGCGACCGTAAGTGAAGATGTAGTACACAGAGGACTCGTTGACTTTAAATTGTGATGGTTTGTTTCAATATGGATCTTTTTACAGGAATAAAGAATGTATATTTTCACAGAAAACACTTGAGTCTGTAATGCATGTGGTGTTCCTGGGAAACAGAAGTTAACACAAGGTACTTTTAGATTTTTTTATCTTTTATTGCATATCACACAGATCATACATCATAATGTACATGATTATCTCTTTTTTTTTTTTTTCCAGGACAGTTGAAACAGATGAATTATAAAATGGAGGAAAGAGTTGCGAGCTTTGCTCCGCGCCACACACCGCCCATGTGAACTGACTGGGGCAACACTCTGGGCAATGCATGGCTTTGTGAGACAAAGCAGCTTCCTCTTTTCTGACTTCCTGCGCGGGCTCCACGCGGGGCCTCTCCTCTCCCTGAAGCCAACAGTACACTCATCCATAAAGTAGGAAACACTACACTGTGGCGAGGAGTTTAGTAGTGCTTTCTACTTTATGGATGACTGCACTGTACATCCACTGCTCGTCTTCTGTCTTCTCCCACTTCTCTCTTCTTCTGCACCTGCACCTGCTCTCGCATCAGCAGCTGCACGCACGCACACACACACACATAAGCGTGCACGCGCGCCAACCCCCGCCCAGACACACACTTTTACACCAAACTGAAACCTCTCAGCTCAACATTCAAACAGCACTCGCTTTAACGTCAAACCAGAAAATGCACACTTCCTGATTTGTCTTGAGACATTTGCATGCATAGTTTTCCAGGCAGCTCGTTAAAATCTAAGTGAGGCCTGTTAGCACTTTTGTACAAGACAAAAAAAAAAAAACATCCAAAAGACCCCACCCATGTGCCTCAAACTGCGCCTCAATGCAGCGTTTGAATGCAAAAGTCTGAGCTAAAGCGCTTGCCAGAGGAAGCGCTATCTTGAGGAAGCCATTTTGGCTGCATGAGTAAGCTTTTCTGTCTGTCACTTGGTATATTCAAAAGTCTTGGTAAATAATTACATCCGTTTATCAGATCAGAAACAAATTGGAACAAGTGCAAAGATCCGGTAGACACATTAAACACAAATAAATAATACTACAGTACAATATGTAATATATACGATAATGTTTTTAATCCAAATTCAAAATGGACTTCTGAATAGAGGTCACTCACACCAGACGTGAAAGGAAATTAATGAGCAGAGGTAATGAAGTAAAAGCTGTAACACTGGCTCAGCTGTCAGTATCTGACCGATTAAAAAGCATTTTGACCACATCGACACAAATAATTCTGGCATTTAAATACACAACCTCGTCCATCATACTTTACCTCAACCTTCATTTTCTTTTCTCTCGTTTTAAGTGAGGATTGTCCGGCAGCCACACAGGTGTCTTCTGTCTGTCCCAGGAGTGGATGAAGAAGAAGAAGAAGGAGTCGTCTCCTTTTGAACCCTCCACAACCACGTGATGGTGTAACCACAGGAAGAGGTCTAACAGTCACAGCCGCTCTCTTTCTCTTCTTCCGTTTTAACTCCCCGCCTTCTGCAGGCGCTTTTTTAAAAACGCTGACAGTAACTACAAAGATCACTTTTCGATCACAACTGCAAACTAAATACAAGTACCCTCAACATTTGAGATTTTCTTTTCTTTTTTGTCTTAAGTACAAACTAGAACATCCCAGATTTCCTTTTAATAATTGAATCGTTCTTTATCAACTTCAAATCAAATCCTTTTAAGGCCAAGGCACACTTGACCACATCTGTACGGGTGTGATGCAAGCAATGATGTCATTTACACTTAGCTTTGTGCAGTTTTGTCCACAGCACAGTGCAATGTGAAGTTGGGTAATAAACCCATTACACACACTGTGACTTGGACCGATTTACAGTGTTATAATTCACATTAAGTTCATTTTATTAACCGTTTCATAACTTGTGTGTGTCTTACGTACAGTGATGTACATATATTATGAAGTCGACATGAGCATGGGCATGACTTCCTGCTCAGACGACATAGAGATGCACAAAGGTTTGGTCACGTCAGGTACCTGCTAAGTAAAATGGTTCCTACGAGATGATGGTATCACTGGTAATCTGATTCTTCTATCAGAAGAGTTACGCGTTGGTTCTCTTTGACTGAAGCTCAGATGGCGTGAAAGCAATAGAAGATACAGGATGAGCATCAGCATTCGGGCTGTAAAAACACTTTATTATTTTTACTTCGTTCAGAATTAAACTACTTGAACCAAGATCAGTCGTAAAACACAAATATATCATTAAAGGATAGGATCACATTTTTTCAAGTGTATCCTCGTGCAGTACTCACATGCTCATGTGTACATTGAAGGGTTACTGGTCGCTGTAATTGTTTGTGATTACAGCGATTGTTCTTCCTGTATATGTGGGCATGTGAGAATAGTTTTAAGACGGACTTGAATAAATATGACCATATCCTTTTTATATGAAAGTCAACTGCAGCCATTTTTTAACAGGAATTCTTTTGTTTAAAGATGACTTGTTCGCTTGTTGAGAGACATTTTCGTCACCATGATTACCATTACCTTTCGTTTGGTTTTCAAAAGTGAAAGGGCGCAGGTTTCAGTTCCTTGTAAATGTACATTAATTCCAACTGTAGCTGTGGGGTTTCTCATAATGAGAACCTGGGGAGGGGGTTCTGTACTGTACAGTAAAAATGTAGATTTTTACAACCCTTAAAAACTAAATGCACCAACTTTTCTCTCTTGAGGTAAAGACTATTTGTCTGGTAGTTTGCAGCCTAATCTAGGTCACCATAAAAAAAAAACTCTGAAGTAGCACCAGTAGTGTGCACTTCAGAGACTGTGATAGACTGGCTGGTTAAAAACCGTATCACACAACACTTTGGTTTATTCTATAAGCTCCAACTAACTCTTTTTGTATTTCAAAGAGGCGGCTCATACAGTATAGCATGGCACATTATCTTTGTTATTCTTCCCTTTATAGGCTTTTGAAATCAGGTCTAATAATCCCTTTTTCAGCGTAATAATGTAACCTTTAAGAGAACCATGTTTGGGATCCATTATGTATAGTTGTAACGTGGATTTAAGCAGTGGTGGAAGAAGTATTCTGATCATTTACTTTAGTAAAAGTACCACTACAACTACTGTTTGTAATAATACTCCCATCCTAATCAAAAGTCCTGCATTCAAAATCCTACTCAAGTGTCAAAGTAAAAGTACTTGTTTTATCACTGTAATTTATATATTGTCACATATGGCATTATTATCTTGTTAATACTGTTGCATAAATGTGTGAGTAGCATTTTACTGTTGTAGCTGGTTGAGGGGGGAGCTATTTTTTAATCCTTTAATATAGAATTAGGTAGTTTAGTCCAGTGGATCCCAACCTAAAGCTCAGTCCAAAGGGTCATAGCATAAGAAACAAAGTTCTGCTTTGGGTGGTATTTGTAAGAAGTTTAGAGGGGAAATCACTATTTGGTAGAATATCTGATGCTTTTGTAAGAGGTCACAAGCCTAAAAGGCAATGTGTTATATTTCATAAGCTTATCATATGTTTTAGTTTGTGTAAAATCTTAAAGAAGTAACTTGTAACTTTAGCTGTCAAGTAAATGTAGTAGAGTAAAAACAAGCAATATTGAATTGAATTATTGAATTGTTTTGGAATAGGAGTATAGCGTAGCATAAAATGGAAATGCAAGCATCTCAAAATTAAACTTGAGCACAATACTTGAGTAAAAGTACTTAGTTTACTTTCCACCACTGGATTCAAGCTCAGGGTGTGCAGGGTTGAGATGCGTTCTCGCAGCGTTTTTCCCCCCCATTGAGGATTTGAAACAACATGGGTGTGTTTAGAAAACTGTGACATGGTTAGGTTCTTCTCTAACTTTATTGCCATGACGTCTGTTCCTGTCTGGGAGCTCATGTAGGTTAATGGCGGAGAGAAAACAAGCAGATGTCATTGTGACCTCTATACTTTTGAGGGCAGTGGATGTGAATGTGTTTGTGTCCATTACACAACCGAAGGCATTTAAGAAAAGATGACACGGTTGTGATAGAAAACTTAGAATAAAAGACAGGCAAGGTTACGTCAGCTGGCAATGGGTAAACTGTTCTCAATAAGCCCTGAAACAGAAGCCTACTGTATGAGGGTTCTCGGTATTCATCTATTTATTCATATTCAATCACTCTTGATGCTCCGATTACAAATAAGACCCGTCACTCACAATGGAGACTTGTTGAGAATATCCAGCATATGGTGTCTTTAAAAGCCACACATTTTTTTTTAGCCTTCAACCCTCCAAATCTCCTGACCCCTGCCCTGCATTTTACTAATCCCTGCCCTCTTCAACTTATTGAGTTATAGGCCTCTGCTGAAGTGCTGCTGCTGCTGCTTCATCTGGCAGACGACCACTAGCGTCTGTGCATGTGCCAGTAGGGAAGTGATCCTAACTCCCCGTGTGAAGAGTACACTAAAGCTGGGCCCTGATAGACCTTATCTGGGCCGGCAGCCATTTCCCCTCCCCGCCCTCCTGGGCTGTGGCCGGTGTCGACACCACCGACCGAGCCACCCAGAAGCTTATTTCCCTCCCAGACCTGCAAGCTTTCCACAGAGGCCTGAGCTGCTCTAAACCGGCTTCTGCAGAGGACCAGTGGAAAGTAGATTTACTCACGATCTGTACTTGTAGGTCAAATTTTAAGGTACTTGTACTTAACTTGAGTGTATAGCATTTATACATTTATTTGACAGTCATAGGTACTTTTCAGATTTAGAGTTGGATTTAACATACAAAAGGATAAGTTAATAAAATAGTGTCTAATTGGGGCTCCTGGCACTTTTCAGATATCTATGAGTTGTTAGCAGTTCCACCAAAGAGATATTTTGTGACGTGGTGTCATTTAACCCTCTGGAGCCCAGGCTCATTTTGATTAACTTGATATGCGTTGATATTAATTTGGTCTTTGTTTAGCACCTTTTAAACTGTCCTTATCCCCACACGCATTGGCGTCCTTCTTTTCAGCACAGTCTCTGCTTTGAGTCTGTCTCTACGTTTTGTCAATTTAACAAAGAATAAAGCTCCCAGCGACCTAAAATACAAGAATGAATGAAACATTTACAAAGTTTACGGAGTTCAAGGTTGTAAAGGTTATTGTTTTACTATAATACACATTAATACAGCAGAAATATATAATATAATAGTCTACAACTTGTTTTGGGCATTTTTTCACTGAAAGTCGATGAATGCGAATGCGTAATTTGAAGTTTAAAATAAATATGTTATGGTCTACACTACAGACATGAATGAGATGAGAGGCCCACATTAGCACTTGCAGAGTTTTTTCATAGCTTGTCTCTACCTGATATAACCTAAAAAATATGTTACTGTAAATATTGTTAAAAAAAAAAAAGACTCCAAATATAAAACTATTCGTGGCCCAAAGAGGTCAAATTACCTACCATTTCACACACAAAAAAAAAAAAATATTAGGAGAAAAAAATGTAATAAAAATAAAAACACATTTGTGTAGCCGAACTTTATTTTCATCAATCGGCCCGTGACCCCACAGGTTGGAAACCACTGGACGGAACTACTGTATATTAACTGTATATAAAGTAGTTTAAACTAGCTCCACCTCCACCAGCTACAACCGTAAAATGCTGCTTAACAATGTAATAATGTCATGTATTATAATACATCAGTCACGGGGACATTTTAGTATGTTAAGCCGATAACAGTTCTCTTCTTTTACCTATGTAGGATTCGCAGGAATGCAGGACTACAATTTGTAATGGCGCATTTTTACATAATCGTATTGGTACTTTTACTCAAAGTAAAGGAACCGAGCACTTCTTCCACCATTGTCGTGCACCAAATTCAACCAACAATCACAAACGAAGGGACTGGACTGTGTTCCCTGTTTCCCTCATGCCAACACTGTGAAGCAGATGTCATCATTTGTTAAAAAAGAAGTTGAAATCTTTAAATAGGACACACTGCTCTCTGTCCTTTAGCTGCTTTCTAGTCTGCAAGAGACAGGAAGTTTTGTCAGCCTGATGAAACGCTCACACGCACCAGTTTGTGTGTGTGGCCTTCTGTTGATAATGTCCATCCCCCATGTTAAATACTTCCCTATAACCACATTATCCCTGTCAGACAGAGCACAATCCAACACTGAGTTGAAGAAACCTCCACTTGCTCTTGCTCTGTCCCTATTTTTTTTTTTTAACAGAGATCACAGAGCAGCTGAGGCACTACAAACCTTGAGTCAACACCTCATTTTCTGATCTAATACTTTCCCTTTGGCTTAAAGCCTTGACATATCCAAATAAGGGCAAAAGCCGTAGTTGTGAGCACCAATGAGGCCGTGGCAGACAGGCCCGTGTGTCCCCTGTGAGTGCGAACATGAAGGGCGTGCTTCTTCTCGCTTCGCTCAGATGCTGCTGGTACAACGCTCGACTTGTAGAGGAGAGTGCATGGGCGGAGCTGACAGCCTTCATGACAACGCCTTCCTGTGTGGTTGTGGAAGTCTTGCAGCGCTGAGCCCTAGTTCTCGGTTTTGTTTTTACTTCGCAGCTCTCGTGAAATGACTTTACCCACATGTGTGTTTGAAGAGAAAAGAGGTTCAAGTCTCACAGGGGAAAACAACTTCAGTATGGAGTTGTTTTGTTTTAAGGTCAAGCTGAGCAGTGAACTGATGCTGCTGCACTCATCTTCACATGCACTCAGCTCTGCGTTGAGTTAAGAAGCCCACATGGAGGCGTACAGACGGACTTGTGGTTTATTTCTCATTTGATTATAAACTGTCTCTAACCACTGGCGGTAGATTCTCAGTGCGAAAAAAAAAAGTCTTTGTTCCGCTTGGATTGGAAAGAATGACAAATATTTTTGTACATTTGAATAATCACAGTGATATATGGTTTGTAATTTATTTCAGAAAATGTGAGTTTTACATTTATTCAGCAAAGTGGCCGACTGCACCAAAGTGTATTCATATTTTAACATAAAATAGGAGATGTAGGCCTTTGCTTTTCAAATGGATGAGTGTTACTGGGGCTCTGTATTTAAGACATATGGCTTCTTCTTTTTTTACTTGTAAAATGGCTGACTCCCAGGCAAACAACATGATGTGTATCAGAGCCGAGAATCATTTTATATGTTATAAAAAAGTAGGATGAAGTCTATATGGCTGCACACATGCAAGAATATTTTAATACCCATGTTTTCCTGCTGTGACTCACAGGGGTAAGGGTATTCCTGCATGCATTGGGCCAAAGATGGAGAAATAATCCTGAATAGAGTATCAAACAGCCACTCACACATTTACACCTTCAGTGTATTTGTCTACCTGCGCTGCATGTCGTCTGTATCAAACAAACACAAAGAGAGCCAGGCTGTCCGCTAACTGTCCACAAAGCAGAACAGAACCATGTGTCCTCTCCCCACTTCCACATCGGTCCTTCATTTAGGACAACATCCATTAAAAAATACACTTTATTTATACAGCACTTATGAAGTCCTTTACATGGATAAAGCTGAGATGAGTTAGTTTTCATTTGTTGTCAATACACATGAGGTTGGGTATTTCTTTACTATGGAAGCACGGTTTTAATGCAAAAATATTATTACCATGGTAATGCTCAATGGATACATCACACATTAATGTCTACCTAAAAGTCAACTTATGTCCATTGTGGTCCTCTTGTCCTTCATGTGGCAGCAGTGAGGAAAACTGTGAACATTGAGACATTTTAAAGATTACGACATGAGATAATAACTGTCTCTGCATGCTGATCTTCCTATTTAGCTTGATGAGAACGTTAACACAGCAAATTATGATGAATTGATGAACGATACATTTTTTTATTAAAATGGTGTCTCAGGGCCACCACCATTAAGGAAAAATAATTGTGACGTATTTTAGAATCGTATAAAACAACTTTGCCTCTATCAAAGCTAGTTTCCTAAAACTCAGCCATCAACCATGTGTGTCAGTTATCTGCACTGTAGCATCGTTGCTTACAGTAACTGAGCCTCAGTGATCCGTTAATACAGATAACTGTTTCAAGTGCAAACTAAAAAAGGGTGAAGAGGGCTGTGTGAGTGTTTCCACTGAACAGAATAACTCAAACAAACTGAGTCCTTGCACGCTGTTAGAGTACACTTCTAGTGCAAACGTGGTTACAGTGTCAAGGCCTGTGAAAGCCCATTATATGACAAATCCGACACGTTCCACTCCTACACATCCTGCAGTACAACACACCTTATGAAATCAGTATTGAGAAGAGGCAAAACACTATTTCTTCAGGAGATGACCTGGCCACAGTAGATTAGTATCTTTCATTGCAGAGATAAATTACATAAGAAGTAATGTATCATCATTAAAAACGGATGCATTAAACCCCCTCTCCTGATATTTTAACATTATTTAACGTAGATGTTACTTCCTTGTTCATTACGGTTAAAAAAAAAAAAAAAAGAAAAAAAAGGAAGGTTATGGCATATGTTGCACGCCATTCTAAGACTTTCTCTTATCTCTCCCTCCATGACCCGTAAAGTTAGAAATGATCCTGCATACATGAAACTGGGACAGCTTTCCTGTATATCAAATTACAACAACAAAAAAACGTGTTTAATGCTGTTTACACCTTATATTATTTTACTGAATGTCAACTCCCTGCTGGGAATAAACATGAATTCATTTTTGTGGTGGCAAAACTATCATCTTTAAGTCATAGGGCAGCCCTTTGAATTCCTTTCATAAACATCTTTCTGTGCTCCATATCTTGGACTGAATGTTATGAATTTAATTTTCTGACACTATTTAAGGAGCGTGTGTTTTTATAATGGGCATTATGATCGAGGACCAGGAGATAAAAACCTATCTCCTTCCTTTTACTAAACCATGGCAGTCTCAGTTGTTTATTCCAAAGAGCAGTCTCACTAACCGTGCCTAAGTAACTGAATATCAGCGCAGAGAGCAAGAGCTCACTGTACTTACTTACTTCCAGAGATTTAGAAGAGTCCTGCGTGTGCATGACCCCGATCTATCGGGTTACAGTAAAATGGGACAATGCTAGGGCTGTGCAGTTAATCGAAATTTAATCGTGATTATGATTTTGGCTCCCAACGATCACAAAAACAGAATAATCGAGAAAAACAATTATTTAGCTCATTACGTTTTGCAAGTTAACTCTTATTTTCTCGTTTTCTGAATGGAAAAAATAAAGTTTAAATAGGAAAAGTATTACGGCAAATTTCACAGTTGTATGTGTTTTTTTTTTTACTGTTGATTTATTTAACTTTTTCCACTGTTTTTTTAAGTTCAATAATTGCAACATCTTTCCAGAAATCAACGAGTAATCGTGTTAAATTATCGTGATTTCAATATTAACCAAAATAATCGTGATTATATTTTTTTCCATAATCGAGCAGCCCTAGACAATGCTCAGACCCTCTAGCAATGAACAAATCTTCCTCAACAGTAATAGAAGCCAACAATAGAGTGCTACTATACAACTGAACAGTGATACACACAGCAGCACAGGGGCGACAACCTACAAACCTCAGATGTTATTACAGACTATTGTACAATGAAACAGTAGCTAGAGCAGGGACGGACATTGGAAAGGTTAACATTTAACTGGAGAAACTACTGTTCTGTAGATGAGAATCACACAGCTAGATTAACACCACTAATAGTTTGGCTGATGGTTCCCCCTATTGGTAAGGTTTCTCACTGCATTTAATTCCAGAACTCAGGGGAAAGCACCACCATGTGACCCAAATAACACAAAGTAGATTTATTCAAGAAGCCTACTGTACAATGTTTTATTATGAATTGAACTACCCAACAATACACAGACCTACAAGTCCAGCTGACATCATAAGCTGGTTAAACACTTAGTTGATTGACAGTTAAAAGTTTTGATCACTTCCAGTTTCTAATATGTGAGAATTTTACTACATTGAGTACTTTCACTTTTAATACTTTAAGTAGGCCTACATCTCCCTGATGATACTTGCATACGTTTACTTAAGTAACATTTTTAATGCAGGACTTTAACTTGTAAGAGTATTTTTACAGTGTGGCATTAGTACTTTTACTTACAGATCTGAATACTTCTTCCACCAATGCAAATAAATAATACAAGGATGTTTTATTAGTATTTGTTCAAAACAGAAATGATAAACTGTTCAGTTCCTCCTCTGTGGGGTTTCCAATCAGTCGCTTGTTCAGTAGCTACACTAGGGGGATTTCTCTGTGAATACAAAGAACTTTCTGAACAATGTTCAGTGTCTTCATGTCATATACACTCTATACACCAATTTGTTGTATTGAGCAAACTAGTTATTGAATACTGTACACAGTGGACTTTGACGAGCTTTGTTTTTTGCAGTTTTTTTTCATGGACTTTTGGGAAGCTGTTTTTAGGGTCATTTTCTAGGGGAACTGGAATTGTGCTGTATCATCTTTGGCACTGGGAACGATCTGAAACCCACAGCATTTCACTGTCTACTGAATAACACACTGCTTGTACCTGAATCAACAAATCTCACTGTGTTTACGGGTTACTGTGCTAAAAACAAATACTCACATTTCTAATAAAAACAGACCTTTATTTTTTTCTTAATTAATCAAAGAAATAAAAGACATCCACTTCTCCCCATGTAAGCATGCATGCTAATATTTCCAATCACAACAAACAAAAATTGAACAGTTGGAGGGCAATCCCATAAGACATCACAGACATGATCAAATTGAGTCCCGCTGTTGTTATGTCTTCCAGGAGTTGGTGCTGCAGTAGGATACTGCTCTGGTGTGGCTAGTCAGACAACTGGAAGCAGCCAGGTTTATGACTTCACTGCTGTATCTCTGGATTTGTAGATCACTCCTCTGCTTTTCAACTCTCTCACCACACCTTCAGAAAACGAGAACGTTGAAAAGTTATGTAAACGTAATACTCAATAAGGAAGGAATTCGTACAAGAAAAAGCCCAACATTAAACTTGCTACATATTATACACAGTGCAGTTAGATTAAAGTGTACCTGGAGGTAGTCTTCCTGTCACTGACACTGCATATACGCCTGGCTTGAAGTTGCCTGTAGGATGGAGCAAAAAATATACGACTTAATAATAGGGTTGCACAAAATATCTGTTTTTTTTTTTTAATCGTCATTGCAATATCAACTGGTGCAATATACATACCGCAAAAGGCTGCGACATATTGCGAAAGACACTCAAGAGATTTGGTCACTTTTTTTAGTGGTTCCTTTTACATTTAATTCAATGTACAATTTGTTCAATAAATATGTAAGCAATGATTTGCTTTAATTTGTTTTAAATTCAACAAGCAGTTAGTACAGAACTGAATACATTTACATATCTGTTTATAGCAAATAATGTTATCGCAATATTCAACAACATTATCGCATATATTCCTCATATCGTGCAGCCCTACTCAATAACTCGAACTGAAAATTATATATATATATATATACACACACACACTTTTTTTGTTGTAAAGTAAATAAGGCCCTTATTGACATCGTATTGAGTGATAAACCCACACAGTATTATTAATTGACTTTTTGTCATGGTCAAACATCCTCCTTACCTATCCTCTGCCATTTAGCTACCCAGCTGTCCTCAGGACTCATCATGGATATTACGCTGTGGACAAACAAGACAGGATTTTGTAGGCTAAACATTAAGAAAAGTGTTAAATCCACGTGAAAGGTTTTTGAATCGTCAATGCTAAAACAAAAATATATATATACATATATATTTACCCATCAAACGAGGAACTTGTGCATTCATAAACCATCTCTCGGTTCCCCTTCATCTGAAGGTACGACTCACAGTTGTCACATCCGTCGTATTCAAACTGGTCAATGGTCTGAAAAAGACAGGACGCAGAAAAGAGAGAGAGACAGAGAGTTCATGTTAGACTACATTAATCCAGGACAATAAATCAAAGGACACGCATGTAAAGTAAGATACGAACTACTTCTAAAACCAACAGCCTTACCAAGACTACTTCTTATTGGCGGCTGTGTAAAAACGTACTCCAGTTCGTGTAACGTCGACGTGATATGTTTGAGTTTAGCCAAACAAACATGGCTTGTTAGAAGACGAACAGACCAAGTGGCTTGATGAAAACAAGTTATGGAACAAATTCAATCCGTCTTTTTGCGCCATTGAGTAAATAAAAGTCATCACGAAAGCATTACTTTAAAAGTTTTAGTTCCTCTGAGACACAACACAACAAAATGCAGCGCAGAAAGCAGCTACACGTTAGCAGAGATGCTAGCTTGAGTTTCCTTCTCGTAATTCACAGTTTACCTTCACTAAAGAACAGAGAAGGCAGGCACGCAGATGGCGAAGGTCTTTGGGGACCGTTTCCAATGCCATTATGTTTAAGCTCCTGGAGAAAATGCGATTGTAATACCCAAATATCAAACGGATTAATGTTTTGAATATGTCTCAGTCGCTGGGGAATTACGTCACTGACTGTGAGGACCTAGCACAGAGGGGTCCCTATTGTGCGCCTGTATAAAACTCTTTATATCTCCATCATATAAAGCAATCATTTCAGTTACAGGGATTATACTTGAAATGTTTTGTAAAGTCACACATTGTATGTTTGTTCTATTATGTCCTTAAACTTATTATGAGTATACTAAACATTGATTGTTATTTATTTGGTCATGCATGCATGCATTTCAACCAGCCCTAAAGGATTAGGACCAGTGAAGGCTTTGAAAATGTAAACCTTATTTTTACAGTCTATGGATTATACTAAAATAATTGATGTTCAAAAACAAAGACGTGTTATAGTGTAGAAGATGGATGGACAGAGAAGTGGATGGATAATGGGTGGGTTTGTATTTGTGTCTCAGAATGAAGACCACCTGGATGCTTTTTTAACATATACCTATAACTTTAATCCAAGTAGATTTAAGCATTTGGACTTAAACCGTTAATTTTACTGTTGAAAATGCTGCCTTGATGGCTCCCCTTTTTGATCCACACTAATTTCTGTACAAAAGTTACCCTCTGGATCAGACATATACCTTACTATTTCTTACTTTTAACTAAAATCTGTTAAATTAAATGGTACTCCATGACCATTAAATGAAGAATACATTCACAAAATTCACAAAAACGTTTTTCTCCCTCTCTGGTTTTTGACTATATGCATTTTAAATAAACTGTTATTACATTGTCTGTTTTTTATATATTATTATAATTATAAATATATCACTGTATTATATCACTTATCGCTGTCATTTTTTTTTTTTTTTTTACCTATTTGTTTTAAGCATAATGTTGGAAATACTGTGTTTTTATACAATTAAGCAATTTTATCTAAACATAAATTCAATCATGTACAGTACATTTGCATGCACATTTTGGCACAGGTACAGTTAACACATTCTGGCTTCCTGCATTCCCTTTGCACAACTGTGCATTTTTTCTGAGGCTGACGTGTATAATTAACGAGGGTAAAAACAAAACAAAGTTGAACCTTGCTATCTATCTATCTACATTAAATATCAACATACTCATAAGGTTTTGCTGCCTTATTATTCTAGTTATTTCAACTTTTCAAATAAGAGAATTGTATCTAATTTCTGCAAGTGATGTGCAGTAGCTAAATGCATAGTACATTTGTACTATACTTTATCATTTTAATTGTATTCTACTTTAAACTATACTCCACTACATTCCATTTCAGAGTGAAACATACTTTTTACTCGACTGCATTTGGTTCACAATCACAGCTATAGTTATTACTACTTTACAAATCAAATCTTCTTTCACATGTTATATGTTAGAAAATGTGATAGGTTTAATGCCCCAAAACTCAGCTCCAGCTTGGCTATCTGCAACCACTTCCATGTTACTGGCAGTAGTTTAGCCCAAGATTTCATGTATATAATAATATAAACCAATGAATGGGACAATGGAGCACGTTTACTGTTGATGAGTTTATTTTGTTGCTCCATACTCTTTAACAACATTTGAATGCAGGACTTAAACTTGCAGGTTGTTGTTTTTTTTATACATAGTAGTGGTCTTAATATACTTTCCCACCACATATTTGTCCCAATAGACAGTTTAGACACACAAACCTGCGTTAGAAGGAGCAAATAAGCTGTCCTGTCTAGCTGTAGAATATTATAGAATCCTGGCAGTTGGCCCCAGAATCAGTCAGTGTCAGATGAAACGTCTAAACTCCAACAGTTCCAACGGTTCGGGAACACTTCCAACGGCCCGGAGAACAGAAGAGAGTCATCTTTGGAGCTCCAGGTACAGTTCACCTGTCATGATGTTTCTTCTTGGTGTAGCATGACCCAAACAATACAAGGATATATCGAAAGAATTGTATGCAACCTTAATTAACGTTACTGTGCTAAGAAAATAACTTAAAATACAGACCAGTTAGCTAGCTAGCTAACGTTAAATGCTAGCTAAAAGCATTTTCAGGTCTTGTCACTAACCCTAGCTAACCCCACACTAATGTTACAGCTAAAGTTAACAATTTAATGTTACAGGATTTTTATTTTTTTTATCTAGTTAGCTAACTCTGTCATTAGCAAACATAAGAAGTAGCTAATGTAGCATGGGTTTGAGGTTATTTTATTTTTTTAACATTATCCACTACTAGCTAATTATGTGTAACATTAGCCCAATGTTAAAATCTAGCCAGCTAAAGTTAATTAGGTAGCTAACTTACTTCATAATGCTATAGCTAACTTAACTGGTAGTAAATGTACGTTAGCATTAACAAAAAAGTACATTAATGCTAACCTTAGGTAGCTAATACTCCACCTTTACACATTTTAACGTTATTAACATTAGATGAAGTAATTTAGCCATGATTAACCACTTTTACTAACGTTAACCTTAGCCAAAGAAATCAAATCCATAGCTACGTTACTCTAACGTTACTTAACTGATAACGGTTGGCCTGATATTCAGATGATGAGTTGAAGCCAAGTCAACTTGACCTCTTTTTCCTATTTTACAGACTTAGCTAAGCATGGATGTCGGTGAAAATTCCCTCCCAGACAGCATCAACCCTAATAACTTTCCTGCCAAACTATGGCGTTTAGTGAACAACCCGCTAAATGACGCCATCTACTGGGACAAACTCGGCCAGGTGGTCGTCATTGATCAGCATCTCTTCGAGAGACAGATCTTGTCTCCTAGCAACATCACCACCCCGGACAACGCTGACTCCTTCAAAACGACCAACTTCTCAAGCTTTGTCCGTCAGCTGAATCTGTATGGCTTCAGGAAAGCCGATCCGGCTGTTAAAGACACCTGGGACAATGCAGCATATCATCATTTTTACAACCCAAACTTCCAGCGAGACCAACCTGAACTTGTTGCGAGTCTGAGGAGACTCACTGTCGACAACAAGGCAAAGATACAAGCTGGTGTGAACGTGAAAAGTCGGCCCCCGAGTCGGTACCTGCGATACAGTGGGGGTGATGATGGCACAGATAAAAATGTGAAAAGAGGCAAGTGTCACTGCATGACTTCTCATGGCTGTATTTCAGTGAGGGAGTAGCTGTAGATATCAGAAATATATTGTAATGGCCACACGAGTTCCCCTGTAGTCACATAGTTAATACTACTGTAAAATGAAACTATTTCCTAAACATTTCATGGACTGAAAAGTGTCCACAAACCCCACTTGGGAAATCACTATACATCTAAATGCTTCATCACTTTTCATCTGAACCAAAGGTCTTATTTTTATTATATATTATAGTTTTAATTCCACAATCCAGTGCTTTACATTTCAATAATGGATGTCTAACAGGTTGTCGTCATGCTTTGCTTTTTCCTGTTTC
The DNA here is from genome assembly GCF_010015445.1 of Perca fluviatilis. NCBI lineage: Eukaryota > Metazoa > Chordata > Actinopteri > Perciformes > Percidae > Perca > Perca fluviatilis. The sequence continues at coordinate 28,031,901 of NC_053127.1, read as the reverse complement.
TGCAGTCAGTACTTCACTGCTTAGCCCCACACATCAGGAGTCAACTCATCCTTACTATCCCAATAAAGCTCAGCCCATGACAGCACACAATGGAACCCCAGTCCCACCACGATTCCTGATAAGAGGCCATGGTGCAGCTCTTTCGCCGACTGTCTTTGCTGCAGACAAAGGGTTACAAGTGTCTTTAAGCCACCACTATGCTGGGGTAGCCTCAAGCGCCAATGCCATGCACATTCAGCAGAGTTTACTGTCCCGTGCAAACCATGGAAACCCAAATTTCCCTTTTACTTCTCCAAATGCACAATATCCGCCTGGCTACTATTCCCCAGGTGAGCATGACATCAGTTCACTTGTTAGGATAGTATGGGATGAGAGTTATAAACCACACTATTTACATCACTTTACTTATGTTGGTAAATGAGGAGAACATTTCTGTGTGTAGAATCAATAGTACTTATTAATTGGGAATGCAAAAATGTAGGTTTCAACTCCAACCCAAATCCTGCATTTTATAATCTAAAATATTATCTTTTGTCTTGTTGAAGTTTGCCAGTGCTACCATCAGAACCTTGTGGCATCACATATGGCAGGTAGTGGGATTCAGACAGGCTCGTTTTCTCCCCACAGTTATTACCAGGTAGGTGATCTGGAGTGTGGTCACTTTTCTATCCACAGTCATGTGATCAATGTCACACAACAAATCTGTGTGATGGGGGGGGGGGGGCATTCCACCAGCCGTTACACAGTGCATCCCAGAAGCGTCTCTCCGCTCTGCTCTGCTAAAAATACGTGGCAGATCTATTTTTGGTGGGGAGGTCAACAGGCTGGGCAGGAAGTGGAACAGCTAGAGCATCTGGTCAATTTTCAAAATAAACACACTGTGAAGACTCCCGATCGTATATAACATCACTACACTATTTTAACAACTGAAACACAGCCACAAACCTTTTGATCCATGTCGTTCATGACTGGACATACAGTAATGTCAGAAACCATTTAACTATGTAGACTATTTACTTTTATGGTAGAAGCACAAATATCCAGGAAAAAATTACCGAAACAACAAAATATGCAGGCAAAACGCTCCGTTTCTGAGACGCTCCCAGTGTGTTATGACGCATAGCGGCGGACAGAATAAACCCACAGCGCAGCCAGACCATGGCGCATTTGGACCACAGGGGTTAGGCAGTGTCCTCATTTAGGATCTTAGTGGCCTGAGGGTAGAAGTTTCTTCAGAGACTTTAAAGGTCCTATGACATGGTGCTCTTTGGATGCTTTTATATAGGCCTTAGTGGTCCCCTAATACTGTATCTGAAGTCTCTTTCCCGAAATTCAGCCTTGGTGCAGAATTACAGCCACTAGAGCCAGTCCCACAATGAGCTTTCCTTAGGATGTGCCATTTCTGTCTGTAGCTAAGGGGGGTCTGTAGCTGCTTGAGGAAGGGGGCTTGACCAACTGCCACTTTGCTTGTTTGAAAGCCATGATGTCTCTCTCTCATGGGTGGGCTAAATTCTCTGGGTGGGCAAAGCAGAGAAAGGGGAGGTAACCTTGCTCCTTATGACCTCATAAGGAGAAGATTCCAGATCGGCCCATCTGAGCTTTCATTTTCTCAAAGGCAGAGCAGGATACCCAGGGCTCGGTTTACACCTATCGCCATTTCTAGCCACTGGGGGACCATAGGCAGGCTGGGGGAACGCATATTAATGTTAAAAAACCTCATAAAGTGACATTTTCATGCCATGGGACCTTTAAGTGCTGGCCTGGTGTATCCAGTACCTTCTTCCCGACCTCAACAGAAAAGCCTTTAACCTGGGTGGTTTGGATCTTTAATGATTCTCTTAGCCTTTTTATCGCAGCGCCTGATATAAATATCCTTTAGGCAGGGTAGGGCTGCGCTGATTGTATGTTCAGCCGAAACAAACCACTCTTTGCAGGGCCTTGCGGTCCTGTTCGGAGTTGTTTCCGTACCAGGCAGGGAATATTTTGAACATTTACTGTGTCTAAAACATATCTTTTTATTTCACTGTTACAGGCGAGCTATCCTGTGAATATGTTGTGCCATGGGGACAACAACCAGGATATAAAGAACATGGAACACCAGGAGGTGAAAAAATTTGACATTAACTTGGACACAATTTTCCAGATTGCCGATGAGGTGATGCAAACTCCGCCCAATAACAACCTGGTTAGAGTCGTGACCCCAGAGAAGCCAGGCCCTGTGTTAGTGCCGTTCACCTGTAACCCCGTGATGTATGACAAACCTGCCAGCACCATGAAAGCTAACCCTTTGTATGGATCCATTATAATGGCTGTGTCAGGCCATGCTGATCTAGTCAAATGCGAACAGCAGGAAGAATCTGTGGTTTCAGTACCTGACAAAATGCCTGAAGATGCCATATCCGAGGTAAGTCTCTACATTGTAGATCCCCTGAAGGCAATTAGCTTTATTTTTTCTAAAAGACTTTGCCAGGAATGGCTGGGTGAGGTCTGTCCAGCAGACCTATTCATATATGATTAGAGAACGTGTAACAGCTTAGCAGAAGACCTGTACGTTACTTGCTGTGGTTTCCTCTGTGCCCTGGCAAGGTTACCGTTGATGATGCAAAGGACACGGAGGTTATAGGTGGCGAGGTTAGCGACAGTCTGAGGGATACCAGTCAGGCCGATAACAGCAAATGGACAGGAAGTACACCAAATATTTAGGTAAGACATTATTTAACATCTAGGGAGCACGGTCAGAATAAAACCAGTGGAAGAAAAAGGCATTTAAAATGTGAATGTATGTTTGCAAGTCATCACTGCAACAAGTTTACTGACAGTTGGTTGTATTTCTCGTTTTAGATCTCAACTTGTTGATTTGATTGGCATGTGACAGGGAGTCTTGATTCACTTCAGGATTTGATCTCAGATTCTCACTATTATCAGACTTTATTCTCCATTTTAGTGAGTTTTGTGTAAAAGATGCGTTCTATTTTAAATTTTATTTCATTCTTGTAGCAAAAGTAGTTGTAGGCTGTACATTTGTGTACAGTATTTGTTTAATAGCAGTGATTTTCCTTATTGTTAGTGACTTTGGAAAATACAATAATTTGATTAACAAAACATTAAAAAAAGGTTTTACCTCTATATTTTTACCACAGTATTTTCTAAAATGTAAGTATCTTGTAATGTTTTTAAAGAATTGTAATTTTAAGTATAATTTATACAGATTTGCTACAGTAAAGGCTACCTCTGGCTGTCCCCATGTAATGTGCATGCTTGACTTAGTTTTTAATAGCATAACTGGTAGTGTTTGTCATAGCAAGTTGTAACAAACTGCTGTAATGGGGGAGAAAATATTGAATAAGTGTATGAAAATATAATCCTATTGATTGTTGATATTGATTGCTTTATGATGGTGACCAAGTGGTGGTTGCATTTCCCCACCTTTTTATTTTTCCACTGCATCACTTAAAAGGTGCAGGGTTTTTTGAACGTGTCACTGAAGTGTTTTTTTTTTAATTGCAAGTGTGTAAAAGTATTATAATTAAAGTTGAATATATGTCCAATAATTTGGCTTGATGGTTTGCTGTGTATGTGAATTTTCATTATTTCTTGTTGACACAGCAGTTGTGTCCTAAAGGTGTCTGCTGGTTCTGTAGGATTGTGTACACTAGAGGGAGCCACTTACTCGTTTTTGATTTGCTGTTGCTGCAAGAACTGCTCCGCCCTCAGCCTCCAGTGTGGCTTTCAGGTGCTATTCGGAAGCTCATTTTACGGTATTACTTTAACTATTTATTTTTAATTCTGTGACATGCAAGTGTTTTGGGGTTGCAAACGAAGCCTGTAATACATATTGGTATTTGATAGCTGCTTATTATCAAAGACTGCCATTACACAGTCACATCGCATTGCATGAACAAAGGAGCAAATAGCCTACTTTTTGTAACTATTACTTTTGAATTTTGATAGCAGCGTAATAATAATTACCTGTAACATAATTTGTTTACACGGCTTCTCCTTCTAAAAAAAAATGACGTGACAAAAATCCACCCTTGCCCAAACATCTGGTCGTTGATGTGCATCGTTTCTCTAAAGTCCCAATCTCCGACAGCACTGGAAGGCAGCAGGACAGTGAGCAGGTAGAGAGTGTCAATGAGATCCCAGGGGAGCGAGAGACAGTCCGGGAGGTAGACTTTTGGGACGGTGTCATAACTACACGGCGTCTCTTCACTTTATCAACTTTAAATGGAGATCACACGGAGTTTGGACCACTCTTATCACGTACTTTTTGTAGTGTTTCTACTCTGTAATCGTTGATGATTTTGATAAACAATTCATTTTCCCTCGGTGTTCTCGGGAGGATCGTATCTAATTTCTTACAGTGCAGCGGAGGCACTGAACTCAGAGAAAAGCCTGTGTGTGTGTGTGTGTGTTGTGTGTTTATTTTTTTTACAGTGAGTTGGTTTAAATGAGGACCGACTGTAGAAAATAAGTTGATGGGTTTGTTAGAGAAGTCGCTTTGGTTTCGGACCCAATATAATTACCAAGTAAGTGAAGTAAGACAACGGTTCATTTGCTTGGGTTAATCATTAGATAGGGCGGTGTATCCTACTGAATTTAACAACTTCGAGGATTATTTATCGCAACTCTTTGGTTGTAAAAATATGACCCAACTTTTTGGCACTGCACTATCTGTCAACATGCCTTATAACTTTCCGGCGGCAACCTGCAACCCAGCCTTTGAAGTTCAAGTTGTCGCTCTACTGCGTTTTTGTGGATTTATCCAGAAAATGTGGCGCCCACAGGATGTGCTATCTTCTGACGCCGTTTGTCAACTTGTGTTTGGTCGCAAAATGTGATTATAAGGTACAGTGACCGGTGTACACTGTAATATTAATAATAATAAATAAATAATAGCAGTTTGGATACGGATGAAGATTGGTACACTGTTGCCAGGACCTGCCCTTCTGGGAGAGGATACAGCAGCTCAACTATAACGCAAACACTTTACAAATGAGGACATTTGTTGTGTATCTCATGAAGACCAGGCTGTTGGAAACCAATGCACGCTTCAAGCTCTAAGACAACAGTGTGTCTTTGAGCATGCAATGTTTCGCCACCAACATTAATGACACTGGATAAAAGTTCATTCAAGCTTATTGTATTTCGGAAGATATCGGTTTTCTGTAAGGAAGCGCATTGTTCCATGGGGACTGGGCACTGAGTAGCCTAATATGCATTTTCTATAACGTGTGGAGTTCCAATATGACTCTGGTGCTGAATGGAAGTTTTAGGACATTCAAACGTGTTATGATGACAGACCTTCAGCTTTAAAAGTTTGGATTGTATCTGTTTAGCAGTAGTCATCGAGGCGGAAAGGAGAAGTTGGGACATAAAAATACTTTCTCCGTTTGTCTATCCGCGGTGCTTGTCTGCTTTGAAGTCCACCATGTGCGGCCGGGCACCGCCGCTACAGCCGAGGCCATGACCGTCCCCCAGCGGCGCCTGGCCGGGCTCTGGCCGTGGCTGCTCATGGCGGCCCTGCAGGTGGTGCTGGGCCAGCCGGGCCTGGAGTCCGAGCGGCCGGCCCTCCGAGCTGTCATCAAGGTGACACTGCTGATGGGGAAGACCATCACTTTGGAAGGGGTGTTCGTGGGAGGAAGTGCCGGCTACGCGGAGGGAAAACTAATGCAGGTAAGGTGTCATAAAAAAGCATCCCATTCTCACTCATTCTTTACTGTACCTCCAATAAAATGAGGAAATCACTGGACAGGAGTGCGGGTGCGGCACCTGTTGTCAGAGTTGTAGTTCAGCTGTGTCACAGGAGCCCACAGTGTCTACAGGCTCCTCTACAAGGCAATAGCGCCCTCAAATCACATAAAGACACTTAGGCAGATGTAGATATAGGCTATGAGGATATATGGTCTTGAAGGACCACAGCTTTACCACTTGGCATCCTTTTTGCCTTGATAAGCAGTAGGCCTGCATTTACATTGGCCTGTTAATTATTTTTTGTCTCAGGGGACCCTGCCATTGATAATTTTATTGTAGAAGTCTTCTATCTGTACAAATGGACAACCGAGATAGAGATCAGATCAGTATTACTACAACTGAATGTGCTCCCTTCACAGTATTGGAAAAAAATATTGATAAAGTTAAATAGTGTCAACTGGAGAGTAACAATTCAACATTCAAAGTCCATAGATTACAAAAAGTAAAATGTAAACACACACGCTGTCCTGTCGTTCAGTGCATCAATCCTTCTGAGGAATGACTATTGTGGCCCCTCTAACCTAAAAAACAGTTTACAACCAAATGATGTTAACACCTGGACTTGTTGCTATACGCCATCAAAATACTGATAATATAGAGTGACCATGGGTTACAGTACACTGTATCCTTCAGAGAGCTGCTCACAATACCACCATATCTTCTCAGCATGTTATGACAGAAAATCTTCTTTGAACAATAGTGATGACATACAGGTGTTATTGAGGTTAGTTTGTCTTCAATCTATTTTTACTTATCCCTGAAAAAACATGGGTTTGGTTGAGGTTGCCAACCTTTTTATGTGTGTCTTTTCAAAGATGGTAGCTTTGTTTTGCAGTAACTATTTATGGCATCTAATGCTCTTCCAACATTTTTAATATCAAGGTGTGGTCAAAGACTGTTTAAACAACACAGCAAATCATGTTTAGACTCATGCAAACCTATGATTTAAGCAAAAGTGCTTCTTCTTTACCATTTAGAAAAAAACATGCTGTCACCTTGCAAATGTAAAGTTTTATGCTTTATTCAGTGTGCATATTTAGGATTCAGGAGTGGATTAAGGCTCCCGGGCCTCAAAGCTTGGCTGTGTCAATTTATTTACAGTCTCCAGAGAAACGGGACGACAGATATGAGGTACTGTAGGATCATGTCACTTCTCACTCACCAGGCGTGGGAGGTTTTGTGAATGGCAAGCCAGATGCTGCAAGTTAGCCATAATTGATAAGGATTTACATGACTTCCCCACAGAGAAAGGCCAGTATTAGGGCACTGTGAAAAGCCAAAAGCTGTCTCCCTCTCCAGTTAAAAGTGATTTTGGCTTTAATGTGTCTGTTATGGATGCATTTCACTGTGCAGGCCAGGCAGGCGAGATCAAAGACACTTACAACTTTCTGGAATTTCCAGCTTTCTTTATTTGTTTTCCCATAAAACCTGGCAGAGTATTTTGTAGTGTTCCAAATGCAAACAGGCTGTAGAGGAAAAATGCACGAAAAGATATTAACCTGTCACCAGTTCTCAGCAAAGAGCTTCAGCAAAATACTGTACATATTAAGGTAGCACATGGGTGATGAGCTTGATCAAGATTGTAGAAGTGAAACCTGCCCGGATTTCCTTAACTGTGTGAAGAAATGTGCACCAGTGCCACATTCAAACTATTCTTTTTTTTTTATTTTTTTATCTCTGCTATAGTCAGAATGGGCGACCGCTTCATCCTCTGCTGATAAGATCCCTGTTTTTTTCTTGCTTTCTGCTGGCTAAAAAGTCTGTACAGTTGGGTTTTGTCCGCTCTTCTGTTTCCTTGTTTCCCTAAAGCAGACCATTGATTGTGGTTCTGTCCGAGGCTAGGAAGGTATAGTTTTGTCAGGCTCTCTTCCCAGGCTGTTCCCACAGTGCATAGAGGTGGTGTTATGCTGCAGGATGCTCTTTGTTGCAGCTTAGACCTGTTCCAACAGGTCCTCATTGCCTCTGCATGCTGCTTTACGGTCCTGCTTTATGTATTTCTTTTCCAGTGTATGGGGGGGGGTTCTCTGCTTCATACGGTCATTGTCCTTATTCTACCTTAGATTGTGCGCTCTCCTCAGTGGTGTCCAGACTTCATGTATTATCATAACCACAAAGCCAAATTGTCTCTCAGTAAGATTACATCCTGCCTGTGAGTTCACCAAGTGCACTTTAGGAGAAGCTACCCCCCAGATTTGACTTGATGCTGAAGCATGGCAACCCTTTTTCATAAGCTGCAGTTATTATTTGACACGCTGATCTTCATCAACATGTCTCTCCCTTGGGATGTCGTGCTGTTTTATTTGAATTGTCTAATTTTAGAGGTTGATATCTAGGAAGCCGGCATTTGGCAATAGAAGTGAAATGGAAATGTCATTTAAACACTGCAAGGCTTTTATATCTGTCGTACAATGTTGTAAAAGATGACCCTTCACCGGCTGTTACGTTAAACAGTGCAGATGCACATATTCAACCCTTTTTTTTTTGGCGAATTGTTTTGTAACTGTAGAACTGAAGTTATTTATCTTATAAATCATCAGATCCTGCTTTGATTATGTTTGCTAATGCATGTGAGGAACAAACTCCGAGTGCCTGGGATAGAAGAAATCCGTTTCCGAAATCCAAATCAGTTTCCCTCTATTCAAGTCATAAGACTTTGCTTTGGTACGCATCTCGCTCTGATCTATTAAACTGTGATCTCCCTGGAAGTATGCCCTGTCCTCTGAATGAACACGTTCATTGGAACACTGGCTGGGGTCTGGCCAGCACTATTTGGACAAATACAAGTGCTGAGGAATTTTGACTCTCTCTCCCCCTTTTTCAAAATGAAGCTTACATTATGACCAGAGGGGAAGTGCAAAGGCTTCTGGGATAACTTTGAACTTGAGAGGATTGTCAACTGTCCTCTGTTGAGAGAAGGAGTTGGAGTTTATCCTCCAATGGGCATTGTGCCCAATTAAAGGACATCAAAGGAGCTCCACCTATTTTCTCTCAAAGCCATCTTGATGTTTTTTTCTTCCTTGCGCTGTATTTTTGGGTCTTTGTACTTTGAAATGTTGAATTGACCTTTTGAGAGCTGCCTTAAATGCATCAGCTATAATTAAGGCAGGGCAGGCAATTGACTGAACACAAGTTAACTCTGCACCACTTCACATTCTTTCGTCTCCCTTCTCGGTGTCCCACAAGGTACCGAATGCCTCCTCGGCTCTCCCGGAGCCCTCGACTGTCCGAGGCCACTATCTGCACGTTTCCCTGGCTGGCCCTCGGCACGGCCGTTTGGGAACGAGGGATGGGAGGGCGGAGGCGGCGCTCAGGGAGAACATCAAAGCATGTCCAGTTCCGAACGTGAGCTGGGATGATTAAAAAACCGAGACTGTTTACACTGCACTTCCCATATGGGCCCTCTCCTCCCCCTCCCTCTAGATTTCCTGTCCATACTTCCTATCTCCCTGGATGAGATAACAGCCTGTGCAGGGCTCCTCTGGGCTCCTCACTGCTTTACATGTTGTTCGAGGTGCTGCTGTGCATAGTGGCATAACATAAATACATATCAAAAAATATATTATAGATTTGTTTTCCTGAAGTGTGTCCAGGTGTCTGGAGTGTTTTTTTTTCTTCATATATAGCATCTAAACTCCTTGCTGTGTGAGAACTCTTGATGAGATGAAAATTCAATACAACTTAAAAGAAATTTGAAAATCATCAGAAAGGGATCAGAAAATTGATTTGACTCCAAATCCATGAAGTTTTTGGAAGATTTGATATGCATAGCAACAGCCAGGGATGCAGATGAAGTGCAATGTTGAAAGGAATATCTTCAGTAAAGTGGCTGATTATAGTATAAGTGTGGATGAAACTCTGTGCTTTGTTCTCACTTTTATATTTTCTTGCATAGATAGAACCCTCTAATTATTTACTTGCTAATTAATCTGGAACATCCTCCAGGGTTAAACCCACACATTTGGCAAACACATTCACTCACTGAAGTCCAATTCAAATGTCTTTTCACAACACCGTAACAGTGAGAGTAGCAGTGGAAAAAAGCCTGCTCTGAATTTTGTTGCAAGCCACAGTGGACATTCACGGCGTGCATGTCTGGCATGCAAAGCTCTGCCATGTCCACTGGTATGGACACCATATGAGACCCCAACATAAACAGCAGTAGAATCACATCCCCATCCCTCCCATCTGCCCCTTGGCGACACTGGCAGTTATATAAAGGTATGAATGAAATCACTATAAGCTCACAATTTCCCCTTGCTTACCCACAGCGCCTGTTAAAAACAACGCAGACTTTTCTCAGATTAACTGCTGTTTGTGTAAAAAAAAAAAAAAAAAGGCAATTTAGGGACAAATGTCAACTTTAAAGCCAGCTAGACCATGAGAAACATGATCAGTGATGTTGATAGGGGAGATTATTAATATTCTTTTATGTGGCCAGCCCACACAGATCTGCTGTCAAGGCATGTTTGTGTTTTGTATTTCCATATGGTCATCAGTTCAGCCTGCCTGCTACTGCTTTTCTATCGTCTCCTTCCTTTAGTGATCTGAGACTACGATTCCATGTTGCCTCTGGCTCTCGCCTTGAACAGACCCCCACGTGTGTCCAACCTATCAGACAAGCTCTGGACTAATGGTTTCTCCTGAGCAGGGGAATCTGACAAAGCTGCAGCCTGCAGCACAGGAAGCAGGGGCTAGAGCTGTCCTGTCCACCCTCTTCCACAAGAGATGGCTGTTGAGATGTGTCTTAGGGCACAGGGAAGAAGGGAGAAGCAGGTAAAAGGAAAGATGGCAAATCTCTTAATCCTGCCGGCCCCCTTCTTTTTAAGTCATTAGACCAGGTCTGGAATTCATGGACGTTATACAACACATTCTTTTCTACTTTTCATAGCTCTCCTCATGCAGATCACCAGAGAAAGTATCCGTTACTTCAGTATACACTCAGTCACTGCCTCTTACGTTTGTGCAAAAGAGTGACAAAGTTATTTGTAGCACATGCAAAAACACACACACACACAATGCAGTATGTTAAAGGAATTGCTACTGGACTTATCCTTTAAACAGGCCCACAGACAGGGCGAGTTGAAGAGGATGGAAGAGGAATAAGGGAACATCAGGGCTGAAACAAACAGCATTACCAACTCACATTAAAGTGAGGGATTCTCCTTCTACACCACTCTGTGTGTGTGTGTGTGTGTGTGTGTGTGTGTGTGTGTGTGTGTGTGTGTGTGTGGCGCACACACATAAATTAACTTAAATGAAATGTTAATGATACAGGCTTTGTCTCGCTCTTCTTTTTGAGCAGTTTTATTGTCTGTCCTTCTGAGAAACCACCATGGTACTGAAGGAGTAGCAAATGTGTGCAGCTCTTTTAAGTTGTGCCATCATGTAGCCACAGCCACGCATCCATTACAATGGAGAGCAGTGAGTCACCGCTGACTATAAAAGATTGCACGCACGCACACACGAATACACACATCTTGCATTAATTTTCCTTTGATGGCACTGTACCTGACATAGGGCCAGGCAGGGCCAGGGTACTCTCAGGGGTCAGTGGAATTCAATCATGTAGGGCTAAACAGTTGAGAATACCTTGGCATTTTTGCATTCCCAGTGAGATGGGTATCTTGTGTGACCTTTTCTGAATTTGTCCTGACAGTGCAGGTCAAGTGAAGCACCTGTCCTCCAACCTTCCAGTTGAAACCGATCCACTGGGAGTACAGAGGAAAGCCTGCTGATCCATGGCGGGCGTGGAGGCCAAGCTATCCCTTCCCTGGAGATCAAGGCCACATTTATAGAGATTTACAGGGAACCATGTTGCAAGAGATGACAATTGCGCCATATGGTGGTAGAATTAATATGCTGCTGGTGGGTTTTGTATTCTCCCCCAGGTGAAGGAAGAATGTTGTGTATACATTGTCAAACTATGCTACAAAAAAGGGCTCAAAATAAAGAAAAACTATTTTAGATTCTTTTAGGCCTTTCCTATCAACAACAAAATTCACAAGTTACTGACAAAACATGTACTTTGAAATACTGGAGAAATCCGAACAGATGAAATAGTCCATTTTGCCTTCTCTTCCAGGCTTTTGAGACCGCTAGCTCACTTAAACACAGCACTTCTTTATATATATATATATATATATATATATATATATATATATATATATATATATATATATATATATATATATATATTTATTTATTTATTTATTTAGTTATTTAGTTATTTATTTATTTCAAGGACAAATGCTATTGTTTATACAGAGATTGTATTTTTTACATTTTCAATCCCTCCAACAACCAACCCAGAACAGTCTGCCTTATGATATTCGTTAATAGTAAATAGTAAATAAAAAAAGTAATAATAATAAAAAATAAAAGAGAGAGAAAAACAGTTGGACACCCCAATCAAAAGTGTAATAATGATACAACAATAAACACAAGCCCTACATAAGTGCAAATGTAAATACCTGGAGAAACACCTGGAGCACTTGTGCCGAAGCATCGAAGACCACGAGTTTGTCATATTGAGAGGTGTGAACACAGCACATTTTAACAAATTAGTCATGCTAATGGCATGGCTCTGGATTGTTAAATTGGTCGGTCCACCACTTTGATCCAGGCTGAAATATTTATTATATATATTTATTATTATTATTATTATTATTATTATATTTATGGTGCCCAGAGGATTAATCCTAATGAATTTCTTGGTCCCCAGACTTTTCCTGTTGTGCAACCATGAGGTGGACATTTATGGTTTTGAGTGAAATGTCTGTCCTGAATGGATTGCCATTATATTTAGTAAAGAAGTTGTTAGCATGCTAAACTGAGATGGTGAACATTATACCTGCTACTAGGGCTGGGCGATATGGAGAAAATCAAATATCACGATATTTTTGACCAAATACCTCGATATCTATACCACAACGATATTGTAGTGTTGACTATTGGTGCTTTCACAAAATATTTACACAATGAGATTTTTGATAAATAATCATCAGTAATGTGGATATAATGACTAAGTGGGTAAAGGAAAATAATACAGTTACAACATAACATAACTTTACTGTAATGCAGCCTTTAAAACCAGGAAAAGACACCAGTTATGCCATATTACGATATCCAAAATCTAAGACGATATCTAGTCTCATATTACGATATCGATATAATATCGATATATTGCCCAGCTCTAACTGCTACACATCCGCTTTTTTGCATTGTCATTGTGAGCATGTTTGCATGCTGACGTCAGCATTTATTTCAAAGCAAAAGTAGACTCTTAGTCTTAGTTTATTATCTGTAGACCAGAAGTTTTCTTTTCGATCCATTTCATCAGGGGGTGCGCGGTCACGGAAGGCTTATATCATGTGGACGCGCCGACAGTTTTGTTGTCATTACTTAGAATTCCTCATGGGGGAGACAGAAACTACGCCCTATAGCTTTAAATCATCAGTATGTACAGTACAAAAGAAATAAAACCGCTTACAGTCTGTTTTCCTCCTGAATACTTTTTTCAACTGTGCAATAAAATATATTTGGCTTCTAGATAAGTGAGATGTAACATTTTTTTTATTATGCGTATATGTCTTTAATTCTTTTTCAGACTTGAACAAGAATACAAATTATTATATATAAAGCGTATCAGGGGTATGTTTGTTGTACGGTTTATTGAAGGTGTGCTGTCTTGTCACTAGACAGGTAATATTCTGTTAATTTCAGCCAAATGTTTTCATAGTTAGTATAAGCCTTGACTTCATCGTGAGTCCCCCACTGATACTTCTGCCCCGCCTGTAGGGAGGCGAGAGCAGCTTTTTCTGCTCCCGCGAACATCAAAGGCTCAGAAGCGTCTCTGCAGTTTTTCATTTCTCTGTTTGACTCGCTTCTCTTTCTCCCAGAGCGCAGCTTCAAATTCCTCCTCCTCACCGTCTCTCTTCCAACCAGCCCTCTCTTGTTTCTTGACAGCTCTTTAAAATGGTTGTAATTCATTGCATGTGCTTTAGTTTCAAGGGCAAAAATGGCTGCATGCGCTCAAAAGGCAGGAAGCGCTTAGTTCGCAGAGAGGTTGGAGGAAAAGAGTCATCACCATACCACAGATAAATGCTGTCTGACAAACTCCCTCCCTCTCTCAGGCTCCCTGTGGCTCCTTCAGTCACTCTCTAAGGGATTTTTTTTTTTTTTTTGTATGGCTTTGTGCTTGCCGCTTTGGCAAATACAGCAACAACACCTCCCAGCAATGTTATTTTATACAAAGTTGTTTGGTTACTGTATGAGAAGACTGAAAACTATATGAACTACAGGTTTATGACAGATAACGTGTGCGTCAAAGCTGCAGAGTGATATTGTTAAAAAAGCAGAGTCTGCGGTGAGCACAAAGCAGTCTTCTGAGTGGAAGCACATTTTCTATTTTTCTGCTTGAACGCTTGGCTCAACGATCCGCAAGAAGAGGAGCTTTCACCTGTGTGACGGTCTGATTCTTTATGTATGTGTACAAGCATGAGTGAGTCTGTGTGTGTGTGTGCGTGTGTGCTCGTGCACGTGTGTGCATGTGCACGCGTGCACAGGAGGTGGATAGCCCAAACTGAGATCATTTACCAAACTCTATTAGGCGGTGTGCCGAAGGCTCTGTCACTTTTGGATGACACATGTCCCTGGGTCTGAACCGGCAAAGTGCTGCTTCATATAGGGCCTGCAGCAGTCACACTCCGGTGTGCTGATGGTGGAAGATACCATATATCTGGGTCATAGGTGAGGGTAGATTTTCTAGTTGAAAATGTGTGTAAGTTTTTGTGTTTTCTAAAGTTAGATGAGTGGAAAATGGTTTGTTCAAGAGATTGTTATTTGTCCATGGTAGAAACTAGCAGTGAAATTATAAATGTCTAAATGGTAACATAATTGAGAGATGATTGAAGCAATTAAGAGTTGTTTTGTCTAGTGGGAGGGGGCTTAACATATATAAGCCTCTGGCCACCTAAGCATGGGGGTCAGTCTGAGGGTGGCTACGATCCAGACAGGTGATGTGAAACTTTGAGAAAGTTTGCTAGTGAAAACCTTGTTTCTTCAGTTTTTGCTGTGGACGTCCTGCGTTTGTTTAACCACTTTTTTGTAAGTAACAGCACCTTCACATTTTGCAGCTCAAGCCATGGTGTTATCAACTTTTTTTCCCCCAACAGGATCAAAGTGACTTAGATCTTTCAGTGCTGCAAGACTACAAAAGCCACATTGTAACCCCAGATCCAGGGAGATAACACTGCTGACAAAAAATGCTTTATGTCCGCAAGAGTCACATGGTCACTTCCAGACAACAAACAGCATATCCCGGTTTTGACTTTTTTTTTCTCCATCTTTGGCCTTCTCAGAAAGGCTTCAGTGTTAGTAGTCATAATACTTCCCTGATTCATGCAGAGTTTCATTTATTGAATTAGAAAAGCTCAATAGAAATGTCGATTGTGAAACGGCACTAAAGTGGCTTGAGACATGTTGAAATATTGCCTTTGCAGTACTGTACCATTACTCTCATGAAGGCTTCATGCCACCCATCATGGTGTTACAGTAGTTGGTGTGTTAGTGTAGCCAGGTTGATGTGTTTGTTTTCTTCAACATGGGCTATGCAGTAGCTAACAAGTAAAACCCTAACGGCCTACCAAGACTTGCTCAATACATGCATTCTGATTCTTTTTGTTCATTTTAGTCCAGTTGAAGAAATCCCACATGTACGCTGCATTTGTAGCATTAAAGGTCCCATGACATGGTGCTCTTTGGATGCTTTTCTATAGACCTTAGTGGTCCCCTAATACTGTATCTGAAGTCTCTTTTATATAGGCCTTAGTGGTCCCCTAATACTGTATCTGAAGTCTCTTTTATATAGGCCTTAGTGGTCCCCTAATACTGTATCTGAAGTCTCTTTTATTTAGGCCTTAGTGGTCCCCTAATACTGTATCTGAAGTCTCTTTCCTGAAATTCAGCCTTGGTGCAGAATTACAGCCACTAGAGCCAGTCCCACAATGAGCTTTCCTTAGGATGTGCCATTTCTGTGCCTGTAGCTATTGATGAGGAGAGAGGGAGGGGCAAGGTGGAGGGTGGGGTTGTGGCCTTGACCAACTGCCACTTTGCTCATTTGAAAGCCATGATGTCTCTCTCTCATGGGTTGGCCAAATTCTCTGGGTGGGCAAAGCAGAGAAAGGGGAGGTAACCTTGCTCCTTATGACCTCATAACAAGCAAGATTCCAGAACGGCCCATCTGAGCTTTCATTTTCTCAAAGGCAGAGCATGTTACCCAGGGCTCGGTTTACACCTATCACCATTTCTAGCCACTGGGGACCATAGGCAGGCTGGGGGAACGCATATTAATGTTAAAAAACCTCATAAAGTGATATTTTCATGCCATGGGACCTTTAAAAGATTTCTGCTCTGATTCTGCTAAAAGATGCGGTCACTCGTTAGCTTGGCTGACTCACCGAATGTGGACGGTGGGTATAAGCCTGCCATTGGCCGCGTATATCATGGGGGATTCTCCCCTCCTTCTGCTTTCTGCTCAGTGAAACAACAAAACCCTCTGAGCTAGCGACCTACATGCTGAATATGGCAAGTTTTGAGGAAGATTTGGATTGTGCAAAATGACAGGCCTGTTTGGTTCTTTCGGTGAATGGTTGGTCGTAAAGTTATACAAAGAATATGTATAGCATATATTTGTTGTGGGGATTTAGCAAATTTAATGCCAGGGCTCGTCTCCCCACGTACAAATGTTCTATCAAAAGTTCCCTCCCGACACGATTTTGCAAGGGCACTATTGCTGCATCCTGGGCTTAGCACCGCCCAAGAAGATTGTGATTTGTTTAAAGACATACAAACAAGACAGAGGGTTTTTTCCCCCTATAGCAGAATGCTAGTGGGTGCAGCCAGACCATTCTCCAGTGCTGACACAGCTCTGTGGTGATAGGTCTGGCTATGCAAGATTACTTGTTAGCTAATATTTGGACAGTAACGACAGACTGTGCATATGTTTCCATCCATGGGCTTAGTGTTGTAGAAAGAGCTAAAGTTATACGATTTCAGTCCTGATTTGTCAACACCTGTGGTTAAACACCTGTGGTTACTGGTTGTAACAGCAAGTGCAGTTTGACACTACAGATCCCAGAATTCGTGGGGCAGAAAACATTTGTTGAGCGGCTACTTGGATAGAAATACAACAGAAGAGTTTACAGTGCAGCCAAACAAACTAGATATGAAGAGCATGCCGTGCCAACCTCGGTGACAAATGCATTGTGTTTCCTGTGACTGTTTCACAATAAAAGCCCCCCAGTGTTTCGCCAGGTGAATGTGTTTAATGTATAAACTAGCAGCAGTAGGGTTGGGCATCGTTTGGATATTAACGATTCCAATTCCGATTCTTCCTTTCGATTCCGGTTCTTATCGATTCTCGATTCTGATTCTTTGAGTGGTGGAGTTGAAATGGGTCACATGCTTATTTCACAAATAAGAGGAAAGTTTTATTTTGATTCAAAGGTGGGTTGCAGTTTGACGGGGCTTTTTCAACGTAAAATAAAGCCACACTAGAGCACCGCTTACTGTGCTCCATGGCTGCAACGCCTGGCCGCTATAGAAACCAAAACTTGCGCATGTTAAATTTGGAACCCATGATCAGATTTGAAACCAAATCCTCCAAACGATTCCAATAAAGAAACGATTCCGATGGAATCGTAATTTTTTAAATGATTCCAAGTAGGAATCGGTTCTCGATGCCCAGCCCTAAGCAGCAGTCGATTTGCATTAGCAGTAACTTAACACAGCTCTGTTCTGTGTCAGGAGAGTGAACAGTAAACAGTATGGGTCGTATCAATAAGATATAATTACAAACCGTAACCCTGGATTAAATGCTTGCATTATTTCCTGTTGATCCCTTGTGCGTAAGTAGGTCATTTGCACAGGAATGGCGGACTCCACCACTGAAAAGATGGTAAAAAGGGGTTTGATCTTGTTAAAATGTTAAGGATTATAATTTGAATGACTCATGTATAACTTTATCAGTGCCCCCCTTGTTAGTTGTTCATCTTGCATAGTTGATTACAGAATTTACAGTGTCACTGAGACAGAAAATTAAGAGTAAACCAGATAACAAGTTTTCTATCTATCAAAGATTGTGTTTCAGAGACTGTTCCCAGGGAAAAGGTAGTGTATCACAATATAAAACACTGTCAAAGGAAAATTACTTTGTCATTTACTTTTTTTGCCTTCAAATAGGGCTGTGTTTTTGCCCTTTTGTAGCTGTTTGCCTGCTCATAATGACTGCTGTGTGAGCTGGAGGTGAATGATTGTTCTCTGTGAACATGGCTGATCATCATACTTTCAGTCACATGCCTGCCGGCATGATATATGGCTGTTATCTCAGTTGGACTAAATTATAGGTGCATCCTTCAGAATCAGACAAAGGGTTAGTATGTCTGCCAGACTGATGTGTTCATTTCCATTCACTCGCAGAAAGAGTTTTTCTCTCCATTTCAGGGAGTTTTTGTTCCCATGTGACTTGCTGAGAGAAATTGAACTGTGTCACTTGGCCTTGGGTGCTACATGCACATATGCATGCGCTCACAAATACATTTCACACCCATCCACTGCCATCAGTACCACTTGTAAGCCTGCTTCTACTTGTTCATTTGCATCCATTTTGTGGTCCAGTCCAAGTCACACAAATCCAACATGCTTAATAGGTTTAATCAGCGGCAACAGAGTTGTTCAAGCACTCCAACCACTTGTTTTTGAGGAACTGAGATATTAAATTGGTTACAAAGATCTATCACTCTCAGTTGGCTTGGTGTAAATATGACTAAATCAGTCTTTCTCTGCCTCTTTGCTGTTACCTCTGCAAGCTTATCCGAGGTTAGAGCTGTGGCTAGCAGTAATCATTTTTGGTTGGCACTTGTTCTGCGCCATGCCATGAAATACCAGGGTTCGGATCCCAATGTCAGCACACAGTCCCCCTGCTGAAGTGCCCTTGGGCAAGAAAGAATAACGGAATCCCTACAAACTTCTTTGTGTTTCGTCTCCTCTTCCTTCCAATGTGTGGGAGGCAAACGTATGGATTGGCTTCAATCCCCCAAATAGCGCTTTCAAATTTGTCACAATCAGGCTAATTGTTGACCGTTTAGGGTGCAAATATTTCTCAGATTATAAGATTGTTTAGGCAGCACTGCATGCTCTTCATAACAATGTTTTTAAAGTTGTTCAAACTGTAAGGCCATTTTAGAGCTCTATACTCTGCAAACAGTTGGAGACTCCCTTGAAAGGTGTGATAACAATGCTGCCATCAGCCGTTTATTAGTCTTACCCCAGGTGGAATAACTGATTCAGCACAGCCAAGCAGTGACCTTGTTGCATGCTCCAAAAACAAACAACTAAACCCAAACCTGACTGTGCCTAGTGTACCATCCAACAGCCCTCAGGAAAGGACTGCGTATCTAGGAGACCCGTTCCAATTGGCCATGACCTCCTGACTGGCTGCTCCTAATTAGAAGCAGTCCCTCAAAGTGCCTCCCTCTCTTGTCCAAAGTAAATACCTTGGCACCCAGCAGGAATGCTGACAGACTGCTGTTTAGGGTGCTCGGAGAGAGGCTTGGACAGTCGCTGACTCCCCTCATGTTTAACCCTCTGGAGTGTGGCGCAGCCAACACTAACAACTAACACTAGTCTGCAACGGAAACACAAATGACTTCATTGTTGAACTCACTCAAAATATGCATTGCTATCTTGGCTTTTTCATGCCAGCATGCTGTGTTGGTTTTCTACTTGGAATGCGTTCAGATTACCCTCTTCAAATGGCCTTGACCACGGTGTGGGACTTTGTAGGGAAGTGATTGAGCCGGGGGAATATCATCTACATCTGGGTTACATAACCTGTGTACTTACATTTACTCCAACATTAGGCTTCCTGCAGCCTCCAAGTAAAAAAAAAAAAAACAGATCCTCGCTGTTTGAAATGTCAGCTGCCCTTGGTGTGCAGCGGTTCACTGGAATCAGGTGGGAGGATCAAAAGCAGTCTGTATTTGAGGGAACAGGGCCATGATGTCTCATCAGGGCCATTCACCTGATAACCTCCGCTGTGGGCGCCTCTCCAAAGTAGGAAAAAAGGTAGTACTTGACAGCTAACAAGGCATGTTTCTAGTAGGGCTGCACAATAAATCCTTTTTTTTAATCAACATCTTGATATCAACTTGCGCAATAAACACATCGCGAAAGGCTGGGACATATCAAGAATATGTCTATTATGATTGAGTAAATGAAACCCCAATCAACACAACTGCTTTAAAAAGTAATATTAAAATACCACCGTTAAAATCACCGGGAGAGTCCTGCTAAGCCTGACTCTGGACGGTAAAACTGAGATAAGTGCTCCTATTCAAGTTGATGTTCTGCTTTTTCAACTGTTGTTTGGTAAACTGCTTTTAACACAGTCATCACAGTCGGAGAGGATTTGAGTGCTATTTTTTCTTTTAATTCTTATCCTTTTGGCGCTGGTGATTTTTCTTTGGGGCTGGCTAAAACCTCTATGCAGGGAAAACCCTGAATGTTCAATTTGTTCTATAAAATAAATGATTTCCTCTTATTTGTTTGAATTCAACAATCAATTTGTTGTATTTCAGCAGAAAACTGAAAGCAGCAGAAATGCAGAACTGAGTACACTTTAATATCTGTTTATGTATCGCAAGTAAAAACATTATCGCGATATATAGCAACGTCATCACATACCCCATATTTTCCCCATGTTGTGCAGCCCTAGTTTGTAGGGCTGTGTGGAGTCTTATGGGCTCCTTTTTTATATTGTGACGGTCTGTTGGTGACTAGAGCTGCCAAGCCCCATTCCCTCACAGCCTGCTATTTAAACCCCCAGATTGCTGTGCGGGAGTGGAGTGGAGCATGGTGTTGCTCTTTGTTCTGGGCCCTAGGTTAGGGTTAGCACAGCATTACACCACAGCAGCCCTGAAAGCCAGCTCCAAAGACTAAAGCAGAGCTGCGTGTGGTTTGGTGTTTGGTCTGCTCCCTCTGAGATTAGAGTAGCAGGTTGGCAGAGGATTGGGTAATGACATGTCTACCGCTCTGGAGTCCTTGGACTGTCTGGGACCACGGGGAATACTTGAAAGCAAGACGCACACACACACACCTACACACGTGAGCGTAGCACTTCTTCCTCGACCAGGGTACATTTGAGCATGAAGAATCATCAAGACAGGCTAACATTGTGGTAACCGAAACAACATAACAAGTATGATCCTTGCCAAATGAGATGTGACATGGTCAGCCACTAATAGTCGTGGACACAAATGACACATACGGTTCCACTCATGTCACTGAGTCAAAATCTTTCCAGAGCATTAAGTCTTTATGACTGCGTACAATAATACTAAAAATGAAAGCGAAGCAGTGGAACATGAGACAAAGTGTGCATATTACTATTAAAACAAGTCATGGTGACAGTACGAAAAGTTGTGTGAAGAGAATTAGAATGAATTTGAAGCGATGTCCATGGCTTTGATCTGCACCCTTGTATACTCCATTAATATACAGTAGGTGTTCATTTTGTTCTTTTGTGCATTCTTTCCATTTTACACACGTGTGTTTGTACATGCTCGGAATGTTCCCTAGCGAGGATGTAGTGTTTGGCATATCTGTGCATTCACAGCATCTGACACTGGAAATGAGTGTGTTAGTTTTGATTGATCTCGTTACTAATCTGATCCATTACCCTGAAAAATTACATTTCCTCAATTCCAGAAATGTATGTGCATCACATGAACTCGGAAAAAAGACGGGCTTTTGAAGCAGGTACAACGGGGCAGTTAGATTCTGCGATCCTGTTTGAGGACTGTTTACATCCCACGGTATTTTATTAAGAAAATCCTGTTGAGCACTCATTACACTGTGTCCTATATGAGTCAGGAACATGTTTATGAAGCACCAGTTCAAACCAAAGAGCCAGGAGCTGAGCCAAGAGTCCCAGTGCAATGCCAGATCTATCTGAGAGAGGAAGGGAGGGAGGGCTGGGCTGGAGGGGGCAGCAGTGTGTCAACTGCAGTTCTCTGACCTACCTCCATGCCACTGACTTCCACTGTTTGCCCACTCTGTTAACTATTACCAAAAGGCTGTGTACCTTGGCTGCAGCCCAACACTCTTACACATACTGTGGCCCATTATCAAAGGAGACCTGCACTACAAGCCCTGGAGTCCTTCCAAAAAGGCCACAGTCTCTGCTTCGAGACCTATCCCAACACTGCAGCACTATCTGAGCACTCCCTCCTGTTTTGTCTCCCCATTTCTCTCTCTCTCTCTCTCTCTCTCTCTCTACCTCCTCCTCCCATTCTTTCTTTCTCCTTGCTTGAACATGCACATGTTGGTTAAACTGTCCTTGGCAGGTACCTCACCCACTTGCACTTCTTTTTATAATCCCTTTATGTTTGCATTCATTTTCTTTGGTGTGGTCGCAGTACAAAAACAGAGAGTAAAAACTGGAGGACTTCACCTCAACCCATGAAATGACTTAAAAGTATTATTTAAAGTACCTGTCGTACCTGAGTACCTCTCATGCAAATGTTATTTGCATGTTATAGAGTTATAACAGCAACAAGTGAGTCAAGTGCAATGTATTATTCTCAAAATCAGAATGAGGTTGATTGGTCAAGGATGTGTACACTTACAAGGAATCTGACTCCAGTTTTTCGTTGCTCTCAACTGTACTTACAAGGGAATAGACATACAGCTAAAAACAAGGACAACAAGCTGGACAGGGGTAAAAGAGATTTAACTATGTACATATACAAACATATACATAAAAACATTTGTAGACAGTAATACAATAGTGCAAAAGAATGCTGGCATAAATAGGGGATGATTAATGTAGGAACAGGTTGCTTTATGTACATAAGCTAGGTGGATATGATATGCATATACATCATGCTTAGATTTATATTTGACAGATATTTACATATTTTAAAGGAAACCGTGTATATAAACTATACAAAAAATATATTTCTCATGGTTGGGATTTTTGCTTAAAAAATTACTTAAATGATTAATCGATTAACTAAATGTATTTGTTTTCAGTCAATCAACTAATGGATTAATCAACTAATTGTTTAAGCCGTAGAACCAAAAGTTCTTTGAGTCAGCATGTGAAAGTTGGATCACAGTATGTTGAGTGGTATAAAAAGCAGTTTTTTGTGTGTCAAATGAGCAAAAGGTTCTCGCCCTTTCAACTCCGTAACTGAAAAAGTAGCACAATGCTGAGTGCGGATGTACTGTAGTTGCTCATAAATGTTTTACACCAGTTTATCTCATATCACATCATAAAGGCAGCATATGTGATCCACATGTAAACATTACAGTCACACCAACTCCTGAAGCCAAAAGACAACACAGGAAGCTGCTATCACTACCAAATTGTTATCACAACTTTATGATTTCATTATTTCTGATAGCAAATGACAATTTTGTGCATATTTAGCCTGTTTTGTCAGCCCATTATTCTGATATATCAATTGAATTATATTGCTATGTTGAGATATTAAACACGAATGTCTTATGATGACCATGACTTTATTATCTTGTTATCTTGAGAAGGCAGACCCATTTTTTTTTGGCAGTTTGTCCAAACAGGAAGTAATCATAGACAGGAAAAAGGATGACCGTTCAACTTATTAGATTTCAATCAATTATTGACTTAAAAGTCAAATGACCAAATAGTGACTAAGCCGACTTGGATAGAATCTTTATCTACAATAATTTAATTAGACTTTGGCAAAGCCATAAATTAGCTTTCTCATTTTAAGTGCGATATCTATGTCATGATCACAAGAAAACAATTTTATCTGTAAGTAATTATGTAATTGTATCATTAATAGGCCCTTTGAAGACCAGAAAATCCCATTTAGTTATTTTAAGATAAGGAGATATGCTTTAAATTGTATTTCCCACACCAATGGATTAAAAAATTAGTGTGTCTGATTCTTCCTGACATACAATACAGTGTTTTTTAATACTAAATTGAATTTTTTGTCTTTGACTTTTGTGCCATCGTGTCACAAGTCATTCATTACAAACAAGGTCCAAATATTGAATACTGTATGGCCATCTTACCAAAATATCACTCAGTTCACAATGTAATGTATTTGTTATGCCCCCTGTTGGTCCATACTGATATGTGACTGCCATATTGTTCATCAAATTTTAGGTTGCATAGAGATTGTGTGTGTCTGACAGTACGCTCATCTTATGAGTTTGACCACAGAATTAAGTATTTCCTGGATCTACTCTGCAGCATTTTTATATTCACTATTAGGACATTTTGTTGTGTGTTTTAAAAGAATTGTAGTTTAGAGGAGTTCACAGCAGCCAGGTGAATACTGTGAATATGTTCCCATCTGTATGTTTGTCATAGTGTATTATGTTGCTTATTTAAACAGGTGGCAGCCTCATACTTGAACCAGGTGCTCACCCATATTAGGTTGAATCTGTCTGTACACATGGCACTCTTGATGGCATGTAAACAGACTTTGAAGTGTGGATAGTTGTGTGTGTGTGTGTGTGTGTAATAAACTTGGAATCTGATTCTTTATAATTGACATGTATACACAAAGTGCTTTTGAAGTGCGTGTGTGGCGCGGACTGTATCTGAAAGTGTGATGTTAGATATCCCCGGGCCATACACGTCTCTGTTGGTTCAGTGATGCCTGTTAATGTGGAGAGATATCCCCCCCACCCACCACCACCTCTCCCAAGCTCACTTCCTCTTCCCAGCAGGAAGTCCTGGCCTTATTATACCCTGACAAAGAAGTGGAGACAGTAGCTTCTCATTGAAGCCTTATCTCTGCAGCTGCTAATTAACTTTGAGGCGTTTACTCTGTCTTTTAATGCCAGGGGGGTAAATGATTAGGGACACAATAGAAGCACTAACTCGGTTTAATCCCTGACCTGAATGTGCTTTATGATGTAAATTAAAGTTATTAGATACATAATTGGCTCACCTGCAATCCTCTAGTCTCTATCTCTTCTAGTACATGCAATTCAGTCAGATTGCATCTGCTTTTAGCAGCCAGACGCAACATATTATACCAGCAGCAGATTGATTATATCATTAAAGATGAAGTGGGCTTTTAGACCGAACCGTGTTGGTGCGGGTGTGTTGCTTCAGGTACCGGTGAGACTTGATATTTTATCCAGGAAGCCCAGATTTGGTAAGGGCTCCATGGACCTGAAGGCTTCTCAGACACTTAAACACTGCACAGTGATTTAACGCTTTCAGGTCTAAGCCATTTCATTCAATCTTTGGTCCGCCTGGTTTTCTTGTGTAATAATGCTTGCGTTACCTCAACACTGGAAACCTGGTAATTTGCTAATGAGCACTAAACACAAAGTACAGATGAGACTGATGGGAGTGTCATTGGTTTTCTCATTTATTTGATGATATACCAAAAAAAAAAATTGACACAGAACATGTATTGAAATCACACAGAGAACCAAAGTATTGGAGACATTGCAATTTTGACCTGATGGATTGGAGAGAAAAAAAAAATGTATCCAGATTCATCCAATATTTGAGATATTTCAGTCTGGACCAAAGTGGTGGACAGTCTGACTGGCCAACAGACCATCACTGCCATCCATAGAGCCATGGCGCTAGCATAACAGGAACTCTCAACTCTTTATTTTACTTTAATACGTGTGTGAATGTCAGTGCTGTGTCATACAGTACACTGTGTGAAAGCTGAAAGTTACAAAACAGGTACTAATTTTACAGGCGTTGACTGCAATTAAATGACCTGTTTTATGCTCTGTGCTTATCGGCAGTAATCCTGTTTGATTTCAGTCTGGCCGTGTTGCAGGGCTCTTTGTAGTTTGTTATTTAACAGTTTGCAGTTCGACAGAGCTCTGCTGAAGGGCTGGTAAGGCGAGAGTTGGTTGGCTTTGACTTGGAGAAGGCAGACATCATTTAACTGGTGTCTGGTTGGTGCCCAGGGGACAAACAGGGGCAGCACTTTACATCTGAGTATTGCTAAAGACGTCACAATAAAATGTGCACAATGATGCATAGGCCACAATATGGTAAAATTACAACTCTCTAGTTTAAATGCCTGCCGTTGCCAGCACATAATTATGTGTAAAACACAGTTACTCACCACCTCCTGAACACAGAGTTATTGCTTTAAACTGTCTAATTAGGCACAACTTGAAAATTGGTGACTAGTGAGTTCTCAAACACACCACCCACACATTTACAATACACACATACAGTACACAGACATAATATGCCCTACAGCGACCCAGTGGTTCCAGTCTGCATGGCGGGCAGGGCGGAGAGAGGGCAGTACCCTTCAGAGGGTTTCTCCGCCACGCCCACATCGCCTTTGTTTCCTCGCATAATGTTTTCCTTTTGGGTCACCTCTCCAGCCTTTTAGGGCAGTGAAAGTGGATCTGTCCAGGGCCTCTCCATTACATAGCCCATCAGATAGGGAGCGCTAGATAAGTCCCCCCTGTATAATAAATGTCTCATATTTGATCTTCACAGGTGGGAGCGATCTCACAACACTGTAGCCACGGTGCCTCTCCTGGGACAGCTTGCACAAACACCTCCTTTTAGGAGAGGAGGAAGACACGTCCCGTTTTTCACATGCACTGTGTGTCGCACAAACACAATTTCAAAAACACACACCCTCATGTAGCCATTTTCCTGTGACCCTGTACTGTTGGTGCATGGAAAAGGTGACAGGTTAACATATCCTTGCTTGTTCAGCCCGACCAACCTTTCAGGAAGCTTTATGGTGCGAATCGTAAATGAGTTAACCCCCGAACCTAGAGCCCTCTCCCCATGCCTCGCCTCCCTGCAGTGTACCTTTGGCTGGTCGGTTCACAGTTCAGACGCAGGGCCCGACAATCATTGACACCGTAAAAGCGGGACAATTTTAACGGTAAAAGATCAAAAGGGAATATAAGAAGGGTTGGCTCCAGAATAGACAAGAGATCATAAATACAGTGGAAAGTAAATAGTGGAGGCAGAATGTCAGGCTGCCTTGTTAGCAGGTATAGTGTTGCACGGCTGTGGTCTGAATGGGAGGCATTGGAGACATGGGAGGCAACCCTAGCTGTGAGTTATGTTTCCCGAGCTACCCGGGTATGCGGTACTTGTTCCCTCCTTAGCATTCACTAACAGTCAAAAGCTATGGCTTGTCAATCATTTTTCAGGGTAACATGTTTCTTGGAGATCATTAGCCCCCACCACGGAGCATATGGGGTGTGTTCCACTAGGCGGCCCACTACGAGCTCTTCCTCTCAGCCCCACCTATTGCTTCGGTTGACTCCTAGACACTTTGTGCACTGGTGCGGTGGAAAAACAGTGACCTGCTTTTATGCCTGCCACCCTGTTTGTTGCACATGATTGTGCCATTTTAACAGAAACATTTAACACACCTAAATGCAGCGAATGCTGGGAAGAGAAGAGTGCAGGACTTCAACAATGGCTAATATGAGAAGAGAGAATCTGTGCTGCTGCCACACTTTATACCAAAAACAATTGTATTAATTTATATTATTGCGAGTCTCACAGCTCTTTGTTAACCCCACTTGAGATATGGCTTGGAAACTTTGCATTGTTCGTTGTTTTACTGTTATTCAGATGGCTTATCTAGTGTAAATAGGTTCTTTTATATCAGTCAGCTACAACTAAAACTCGCAATCAAAGTTTGTTTTTCCAGCAGTGGAAATAGTCAGCTTCACCTCCCTCTTTAAAGAAACATGCATTACATTAATAATAAAAAAAATGTAGGTCATATACATACATACATACATACATACATACATACATACATACATACATACATACATACATACATACATACATACATACATACAGTATGTGTCCTTCAGTTCACTGAATCGGACAATCCTGCACAATCGCTTTAATCCATAGCAAAGTTAACCGAGGAGCTGACCCCTGGCCTGTGTTGTTGTTGCCAGTGTTTGTATCCAGTAGCAATGGAAACAGGCATTTCCCCGTTTAATCTCCCTCTGTTTCCTCCGCTATACAGATTCAGTCATTGTAACCTGCACGCTTCACTCTGTCATCGTCTACCTGCTTCTTTAGCCCCTATATTTTTAGATCTCTTATCTGATATTGTCATGGCAATGCAGAATAAACAGACCGTTTTGATAGCTGCAGGTTTCTCAGTTGGAACCTGTCTCTGGGTGCTTTGATCAGAGAGGCCTTTTATTCTGCCAAGAAGCTTGAGAAGCCAGGAGGGGGCTGGAACGACAATGAAGCAGCCAGAGGAGCAGCGCTGTGCCACAACT
This sequence comes from Perca fluviatilis, assembly GCF_010015445.1. Classification (NCBI taxonomy): domain Eukaryota; kingdom Metazoa; phylum Chordata; class Actinopteri; order Perciformes; family Percidae; genus Perca; species Perca fluviatilis. The sequence continues at coordinate 28,003,818 of NC_053127.1, read as the reverse complement.
CTTCCCTGAATGGGAGGAGAAAGGAGTAGAGTTGACAATTCTGAATTTATAACTGAACTGACCTAGAAGTATATGTAATGCTGGGTTCAGACAACATGATATCAGCCTGACACTTTCATAACTTCTTGTAAATCAAATCCAGTCTCATGGAATTCTTTTTTTTTTTTTTTTTTTAAGATAATTTTTTGGGCATTTTCAGCCTTTATTTTGATAGGATAGCTGAAGACATGACAGGGGAGAGAGAGGGGAAATGACATGCAGCAAAGAGCCGCAGGTCGGAGTCGAACCCGGGCCCGCTGCGTTGAGGGGTAAACCTCTATATATGGGCGCCTACTCTACCAACTGAGCTATCCGGGCGCCCAGTCTAATGGAATTTTAAACCTCTGTGTTTTTGTATTAATCTATTCCTCAAGCTGGACTTTCTTCTAGTACCTGAAGCAGCAAGCCTCCACCAACGCAGATCCTTGCATTTCTTAATTGCAGAGCTGTTTTATTACACCTATGGGTTTGCACCAAGCCACCCTCTGCACACTACATACAGTATACAGTGCATGCTGTGCACCCACACACTCACCCTCTTTCTGCCAACTGGGAAGGAGAAAGACAGAGCACACCTGCCTGCCAAGTGACGATGAATGGTTAACATTTATTACCTAACAACGACAGACATGATATCAGACTGGCCTTGGGTTATAGCTTTACCCTGCCTCTGCCCAAAACCAATGCACTTAAAAAGATAGAAATGTATAGAGCTGTAACATATTTGAACAGCCTCCCTCCACTTTTAATCCTAATGGGAAATATTTCAAGTTTCAAAAAGTACCAAAGAGAAACTGTAATCAGTAACGAGATTAGGTTAAAACCTGTTTGATTCGCTTATTCTTTTTTGTTGTCTTTTTCTTTTTAATATTTCTTTTCTTGTATTTTATGTCACTGTTTTTTGTTTTATAACATACAAAACATGCTTATGTGCCTTTGTTTTATAAAAATGAGGGCATGCTACCATGGTTTTATTGTTCTGATATGACGAATATATGGGGTGCATTATAATATTTGTGTATATGTTTGTCTTGTTGGACCACGGGATAAATGGTCTTCACCACGGTGGTGACTAATGGGGATTCTTTATAACAATAAACACTTTGTTGTTGGTGCTGTCAGGTGAAACAGTGAAGCCGTCCTCGGCACCATCCCATTGGTTTGTGGAGATCTGCTACGAGTCGTTGAGTTTGCCGTTACGGGCGCAGCCATCCTGGTTGAGGATGTGACGATTTTAGACGAGAGGGAGGAGTGAGGGAGGAGCTGCTTACACTTTACGTTACGTTACACACTTTCACTGGCAATCACATCATAGCCACGCCTTAAAACACCCCCTGCTTTATCGCCGATTTTAACATTTTTAATGTTTACTGAGGTAATAAATCAAGTGAGAACTGGGTCACTTTCTCATGGACTTCTACAGAATCCGACTTCCTTTTGCAACCGCACGTGTCGCCCCCTGCTGGAATTCAGATAGAATGCAGGTTTAAGGCACTTCCGCATTTGCAGCACTTCGCCGAACCGGATGCTTTGTCCATTAATATTAAGAGTCTATGAAACTTAAAGGGTTAAACACGAGTGTTGCCAACAGGGACAGTGTAGAGCGCCCTCTGGTGGACAAACTATGCAACACCAACACTCATAACATGGTTGAAGGGCGTTTCGTACTTCTTTATTTTATTTTTTAAATATTCATTTATCGGCCATTATATATACAGATACTGATAGTTTGGAAAATGCCTAATATCGGCCCACCGATATATCAGTCGGGCTCTAATATTCTATAGTCATTTGTCTGCAGCTCATTTTTAAAGAAATCTTGAGAAAATCCTATGGTGAACTTATAATCGGGAATCGTATCGATACGTCACTACAAAGCACACTTTGGTGTTGAGATTTTGGTGAAACTTGGGAACGGTTGAACCATCTTGGAACTTGGTTGACACAAAGCATGGTAACATGTTTACTTGTTTATCCTTGCGTGGTTGTACATGTCATTGCGACTCTGCCAAAGTAATTGAGTTTGGGTTGGAGAGTGTATCAGCTGGAGTGAATGAACTGTGCGATGGGGGTGGCATGGATGCAAATGTAGGTGTTTGTGACAATACGTGCGTGTGCAGTTGTGCATGAGCACTGAGCCTCTACACGGCGAGGTCATTGCTCATTGGCCCTTTTGTGGGGGTAAGGTTGGGGAGCAGTGATGCCTGCTACAGAAGGGGAGTGTGGGAACCAACTGGTCGGTGCACAGAGGATGGGGGTGGGGGTGGGGGTAAAAGATGAGGTAAATGTTCTGGAGCTCAACAATCAGTGTGTTGATGTCTTCACTGGGTGGCCTAGTTCTAGGAGGGCTGCAGGACAGAGCAGGTCGCTGGGTCTCAGGGCGCTACAGGAGCTCTGGGCAGCGACACACACCATCATCCTGCTGGATGATGGATGAGCTGCGCTCGCTGCTAAAAAATAACAAGAAGGAATCATTCCATGAGGTGTCAAAATATGTACTCCACTTGTTACCGAATCCAACAACATGCAGCATATGAATGGATTGAAGGTTTGTCGTGCGCATGTATTTCGAAATTGTTGTATAAGCAGAGTTTTCTTTTTCAACGGCAGAAAGAGGCTTCGTGCCATAAGGGTGGAAATCAGTTATATTTTATAATCAGGAAATGATAAAAATTAATGTAAGTAAAGCTGAACTAGGGCTGAACAATTAATCGTTTTCAAATCGAAATCGCGATTTGAAAGAATGCGCTTAGCTTATTGTGAAGACCAAATTGAATGTGACTATTTAGTTGAATGTTTGGTGTAACATTTGGTTTAAGATTTTTTATTTCTCTTTTCATTATTATATTTACTGTGTTTTTTTTTTCACAAGATAAATACTGGAATAATGTCACATATCACAGATTGTTAACCGAAAGGTCCAATTTTCAGTGGATTTTTCATTTATTTAACATCATCGTAGAAGGTGCAATATGTAGATGCTGCTATTGAACTGAGGCTTAGCTTTTGTGCTAAATGTTCTGTGTTTGACTGTTCAATGTTCCATGCTTATTAAAAGAAAAAACACTTATTGCTGGCAATTCATATCCATGTTCTCATCCTTGCATAAGAATATAGAGCAATTTTGATGGTGTTTCATTTTATAATGCTCCATGACATGTTTTATCTGTTACACAGTGAATATTGAACTTTAGCTAAACTTTTTTTTTTTTTTATAATTGCAAATCGAATCGTAATCGCAATATCTAGCAGAAAAATTGCAATTAAATTTTTTCCCCAAATTGTTCAGCCCTTAGCTGAACCTAGAAATTAGCTTTTAAATGTGAACTTTTTTTGCTAAGACCTTCGGGGCATCTCCTGTTAGTGGTACCTGTGTGTTTGCAGGTTGGAATGTTAGATTTTATTTTGATGAAACTGTCCGTGATAGAGCATTTGCTGCCATCCTGCCACCGGTCTGTTGACACTGTGTTTCTTTTCACTGGTGTGGGAGATATCCCATCCTCATCAGAAATATGTCATCACTATTGTTACTACCCACTTATTGTGTCATCATCATTCATGAGCAGTTTCATCAGTTTTTATCTTTTAGGATCGTTAATACCACATATAGCACTGTCTCTCACCATTTACCAAACACTTCGGTTTCTTTTTCCACACACTGCCTCAGTGATGTTACCAATATAAATCTTCTTTAGATGTTTACTGGAGAGTAAACATTTACTAACATCTCCTGTTGGTACACATGAGAGTGCAGTTTGTCCTGTGCTTTACCCGGATGTGAAAGGACCCAGCTGGCCAATTTTATTTTAGCTCTGCTAACATGACTTTAGTCCACAAAGTCTTTTATTGTGGGTTGGGGCGATGCTATGTTGGCAAAACATCACAGATCAGAGTCTTGGTTCTGCAAATGTAGCTTTGGTTCGCAATGCTTACAAATAATGATTAGCCTTTGAATTTCTCTAGAAATAGCATGCACTGTCATTGTGGTAATAGCTTTAGTCCTCTCGGTAACTCTGTTGTCCGAAGAGGCAGCATCATTTCTCCCTGCTTGACAATACAATACCCCCAACAGTCTTCCAAGCTACTCTATTCCTTAGCATATATTTATATTTCTTCCGAGCACAGTTGGCTCCTGTTGGAACAATGTCAAAGCCCCCCACGCTCCCACCACACCCGCCTCTTTGAGTGAAATCTTAACTGCCAGCACTCAAAGCCTGTCAATGAAAGGCCAGCTGTTCCCCGCCCTCTGCCGGCCTGCCCAGGCCTCCGTTAGATGCTCGCCTCAATGATAGGACCCCACCCCCCACCCCCCTCCTAACTCACACACACTCTCACAAACGCACACAGGCAGCCCGGGCTCGTGTGAAAGCATGAAATTCCATTACCGGCAGGCGTCAGGTTACGTGGGCACAGTACCAAGCTATGTCCCCACTGCTAACGAAGGATGTGGTGAGAAACGTATATGCTACATGCTAGCTGCACTTCCAGCATGCCACTAGGGCTCTGCACTCTCTCTTTCACACACACACACACACACACACACACACACACAGTTCTGGAGGCCCCTGGTTGTCGGTGCACAATTCTGTAAAAGTTAACCATATGACATAAATAGAACGCAGCAGTCTTTAATGTTAGACTCTCCTCAAGAAAACACAGGCTGCTGGTGGGACCCCTTGGAAGAAATGAAGGCGAATGTGGTCAGCCTACTTTCAGTGTTTTGAAGCTGTGGTTAATCTAACACAGTGTGGAGGAATGTCACTGCCAATAACAGCCTTTAGAAAACAGAAATATAATTACAGCACGTTAACCTTGTTGTTCACTCTCATTTTCAGACATTGACAGCTTGAACCACAATCACACTAAAACAACAGCCCTACATGTGTGACTACTCGTAAAGAAAAAATAAATAAAATACTAGTCACTGACTAGTATTTTATTTGATTTATTTTTAGCTATGCTAGCAGCGTGGCTAAATAGCTGCAACGCTAATGACGTTCCCATCAGCCTCGGCTGTACTTTGTGTTTAGTTCTAATGAGCAAATTTTAGCATGCTAATGAGTTGAACTAAAATGTAAAAGAAAAACATTACCTACATTGCCTACCTGCTGAACATCAGCAGGTTAGCATTGTCATTGTGAGCAAGTTAGCATGCTGATATTAACATTTAGCTCAGTACAGGCTCACACAACCACTAGCATGGTTTTTCTAACAAGCTTTAAAGTAAAAATCATGTGTTAATGAGGTTCAGCGTTTGAATCTAGTAGATTCATTTATATTTATATATTGTGCACATTATTTAATTACATAAGTAATGTATATTAATACTGCACAGGTTGTTTTTTCGATGCCCTATTATTATTATTATTATTATTGTTATAATCAGTACTATTGTCAAAGAAAACATTTATACCTGCAAAAGTCATGTCCTTCAAAGTTGTAAACACAAAAATATTGTAGCAATATTATTATTTTTTTATTATTACTAGCCCAGGTTTCCATACAGAGTTTCACATAATAATTGAAATACTGCTATATGAATTTTTGGGCATGATTTGAATATTTTGTATTTAGTAAAATTCTTAGCCTACACGCTTTTCTTAATGGTTTCCAGCTTTGGGAAACAGTTCCCAGTGTGTTTGTTCACAAGTTGTTCAAATGCTGATTACCTATCTAGGATAGCATAGTTACAAGATAGCTTCCAGTTCTATCATATACAATATACCAGTTTTATTGTATATATTAACTTTAATTATATCATGCGTGGCAACAAAATAGCCTATTGTAGACAGATAGCACACTGTTGTTGCAGATAGTAGTGCTGATGTTTGTGACGGAGTGGAAAGATGGGTTTCATTTCCACACGTGGGAGGCATGCTCTGCATAGCCTGAGGATACAAAACCAGATCTCTTTTTGCGTCAGCTCATATCACTTCTTGAGTCTCGTCCATCACAGGCTGCGTTTTTTCGACATGTTTTTTTCTTTCGCCTACTCTTTCCTCGCGTTTCTCTTTGTCAGAGTCGGGTTAGCTTTAATGAGTGGACTCCATTGTTACTTGGGGCCTCCGCCTGCTTGCAGCTGTGGATGAAACTATCTGGTATATTTGGCATGCCGCCCGTCTTCGGCCTCAGTTTCTAACGGTAGGAAAGGAGGAGGAGGAGAGGGTGGAGGCCAGCACATTGGATGTGCTTGATGTGGACTGATGGACAGCAGACAGCTTGCCATGTCTGCAGGAAACAAGAGTGCTTTTCTATTCTACTCAGACGGGAGTCCATGGAAACCAAATGCTGGTGGAGAAGGACAGGGCATTACAGTAGATGGGAGATTGTTTCCATGACTCATATTGTATAATCTGCTTGTACAATTTTCATGTATGTGACAACATCAGACTGCAGTGTAAACTCTACCTCAACCTGTGGGCACCCCCGTCCCCTCAGTCATTATTATGGCCCATCACATGCTGCTGACAGTCAAAACATCATGATCTCTCTTATCGTTACTTTGTTTTGCCCAAGTTTGTCATGGGCTTTCCTACTACCTGTGGGACTTTATAAATCATCTCTGACATCAGCTGAGGCTCCCATAGTCCTCATCTTTGAGCCAGATGAAGGTGATGGAACTCCTATGTTACACATCGCCCAGATCAGATAATACGTAACTTGTGAAGTCATCTACAGTGTCTTTTTTAGCTCCATTGAGCTCTCTAAGCAGCACTGCAAGAGCCACGGCACAGCCACCACCCCTACTGAGGAATGAGTTGAATATAACAGAGTCAAATTTTCACTATACAGTACATTAAAAGTAGGGCTGGGTAATAAATTGATATTATATCGATATCGTGATATGAGAGTAGATATCGTCTTAGATTTTGGATATCGTAATATGACACAAGTGTTGTCTTTTCCTGGTTTTAAAGGCTGCATTACAGTAAAGTGATGTCATTTCCTGAACTTACCAGACGGTTCTTGCTGTTCTATCATTTGCCTTTAACCATTAACTTTTGCCTTTAGTCATTATATCCACATTACTGATGATTATTTATCAACATTTTTTATTGTGTAAATATTTAGTGAAAGCACAATATCATCGCAATATCAATATCGAGGTATTTGGTCAAAAATATTGTGAGATTTGATTTTCTTCATATTGCCCAGCTCTGCATTAAAATAAGATTAAATTGGTAGGTGATTTGTCAATTTGAAAATGCTTAAAAACCTCTTTCAAATCACGATTTCAATATAAAACATTATAGCCCTAGCTTGAAGGAGATAATTATTCGGCCTTTTCAACCATTCATTTTCAGGACTGAAATTTGTGATAGGTGTGTTATTACACAGAGCCGCTATCACTACAGTTATAACTGATTAAAACATGGCAACATTGCTGTCAACGCTGACTGAAGACCTGACGTTTGGTAGATGCAAAATTCAGCGTTTTTAACCTTTTGTAACTAAAATGTCATGTTGCACTGTTAGCTTGTATCACTGTCTCTCTAATGAATACACATGGAGTAGGAATTGGAAAGTCTTGAAATTCCAATAGCTGGGAAGTTTTACGTTTGTTCCAAAACAGTGTAAGGGATTGACAGTAAGCCAAACAATCTGAAACATTTGGAAAAGTAATTGTTGAGTCTTAGGTATTTATCAGCATTCATATTGTCGTATTGTTTTGTGCTCAGCGGCAATAACATTCTAGTAGTGGCTCTTAAATAAATTCACTTCCCTTTCGGTCGCATACATTAGGTAGGCATATACAGCTCAACAGTGTGGTTCCGGAAGTAACAATCCTGTTAATTTTCTCCAAAAGGATTTTGACAATTAGCTATGATGTCTAAACCCTCCAAGGTGGACTGACCACGAGCTCCCAGCTTGTGAAACGAAAGTATTTTGCTCCTGTAAAAGCTAGAAGTCCGAATGAAAGCTGCGTTTAATTTGCAATCTTATTGAAAAATACTACACTACCCACAATCCTAAGCGTAACAGCGACGTCTCTTGGTGGATTGGTGGAGCTCGTTACCATGGAAATGTTTGCCTTTTTTTGCCGTTTTCAAAATGTTATTTTGGGCCAAATCAAATGTTTTATGTTCATGATTCATCTCGTAGCTGGTTGGCTTGGTTCTGGGCTTCAAACTCTTTATATAAGCATTTACTGAAACGTCAATGGAGAACGGGGAAAAACACTTCCGAAACCAGAGCCTTTAAAAAAGTGGGCGGTCACTGTTGAGCTCTATGGAGATGGGTATCAGAAAGTCCAGTAAGTCTAAAGATTGTCGACATGCTCAGTGGTTTTGGCTGCTGGAGGAGATTTGACCCTGCTGCCTGTCTTTTGTGTAGCTTGTGTGTACAGTATGTCGTGTTTGTGAAGTTTTTATGCCACTCTGATCAGCAGCAAAGCGGGCTACTGTAAGTGGCCAGGGTGGAAATAAAGGATTGGGATGAAAGGGGGCAGATTACATATTCATCTGGCCCATTTAGAGGAAGCGAAGCCTAGAGAGATGCCTGTCGAAGCACACTGACGGACCCATGATTACACACAGGTGCAACTGTGAGACGCACACATGCACACATATCAATCTCTCCCTCTCTATCCCTTCCTGTCTCTCTGTTTCAGACGCTTGTGTTTCGCCACCTTCAGCTCGGTGTGTTTTATCGCAGGCCCTCATCTCCCTGGTCTTGGCGCGTTTCTGCATGTACAGTCTTTGTCTCTTATCGCCAATCTACCTTCCTTATCAGTTCCCTTTTATGTGCAAGTTTTGTTCTTTTTTTCCTAGTCTGTTGCTGGCATGCTTTTATTTTTCCACAGTTGCTCATAATAAAGTCCTTCATAGGACGGTCCTGCTCCCAGGCCAGTGATGTTTCTCTCCTCACTGAGAGACAGTTTAAAACAGGAGGGTGCCAGTGAGGGCGTTGATGCTATGAGGGAGAAACATTAGTGGTTTAGAAACAAATAGGACGTGTTTTTATTTATAAAATGGTTATAGGTGAATATGCTATGTTCTCCAATAGGGCTGTCCTCGATTTAAGAAATCTTTAGTCGATTAACACTCATATGAGTTTGTCGACTAATCGATTAGTTGATTTGATTAACAGATCTGTGCGCTTTGAGTGGTTGTTAAGTCTAGAAAAGCGTAATATAAATGCAGTCCATTTACCATCTGTCAAACTGAGTTTCTCCTCAAAGAATCATGCAAAAGCACCACTTTAAATCTGGTGTTTACCAGAAATGTGCTCATAAGTTTCTTGGAAATAAATCATCCAGCAATAAAAGGCATACAAATTGGACTGACTAAGACCAAAACCACATATTAGTTGATTAATCGACTAAGAGGGTGCAGCCCTGTTCTCAAATGTACAAATCTGAACGGATGTTTGCACTTTAGAAAAATACCTGAAACTTTGCATTGCACGTACTTTTTTTTTGTGCCTTTTGTCTTTTCATTGTAGTTACTTATACATGATTAGCCAATCAAAGCTGTTCTGAGAAAATACAGCCTGAATCGCAGCTTTCTTGTAATGGTTTCCTATGCAACATCACTGGACTTGTGATGATTTTGAAATATATATTGTAAGATGGGATATTTCATTTCACCTCTCTTCAGATGAATTCAGTTAGCGGTGCATAGAGTCTGAAATCCACCTGTTTGGCTGCACTGACTACAACAGTGTGTGAGGGATCTCTGGTGCCCTCTCTCTGTAGACCCGCTGGGCTCCATGTTTACAGACACATTATTGAGAACTAGTGTATTGGCACAACTGTTTTTTGCAAGTTTTCGGAAGTGCTGTGGTGGAACAGCGGCATGCAAACTGTTTGCATGGTTGCTTTTTTTGTCTAAAAAAAAATAAGGAAATAATAAAAAGCTCTTCTGATTTTTCTCTGGAAAGACTGCAACACCATTGTAGCCTCCTTCCATGCAGTGATGCACTGGCTTAAGATATTCTCTCATGTGGAGGAGTCAATTTTTGAAAATGTTATGTATGTATGAGTATGGTCAGCATCCTCATGGTGACAACAAGACTGCAGGAAGTCACTGCACCCGGGCAATAAATGGTCCCACACATAACTCCCCGTATAACTGCTCCACTTTGTTTTTGTACAGATTAAACTGGGAGACATAACGTCTTAGATTATGAGCTTTCATAGAGGTGCTGGTACAGTAGGCACATTTTGTTACCTGTGGACAGAACCAGGCTAGCTGCTTACCACTGCTTCCAGTTTTTCTGCTAAGCTAAGCTAACCCTTTCCTGGCTTTAGCTTAATATTTAGCATACAGACATTAGAGTGGTATTGATCTTCTCACCTGACTCTTAATTAGCGTATTTCCCAAAATGTCGAACCAACTCGTTCAAGCTGTGCCAAACACTAAAGCACGGATGCGTGAGGAGAACACAGGGCGCTTTCTACCATGAATCTTGCTCTCCTTGGGGGTCTTGCAGCTTGACAGGCATGCTTTTGATTCATACCTGATCTACCTGCCTACTCCGCTCCCATGTTCTGCCTGATTGGCCTGAAGGGCCTAATAGATGCCGTGCTTCTGAGCGGTAGCAGCTCAGCTGTCCCAGGTCTATGCCTAGGGCCAGATCCATCGCGTGCAACCGCTTCAGCCTCTAATTAAGCTTCTGAAGGGAGCGACAGCTTTTATTGAGAATAGAGATTTTTTGTTTTTTGCCTCCTTCGTATTCCACGCCCCTGCTGCTACAAAGGCAGGAAGCTTAATGAAACGTGCCTTCCGTTTTTTTTTTTTGATTTTATACTTAATGTCTTATTGTTGCATTTGCGCATGAAGAAGTATGAGTGTGTGGATGTTATTGTGCTTTTGCATCGTGTTTGGTGGTGGTGGTGGGGAAGGCCCCCTTGCTGGGCTGCAGCCACTGGTTGGGGATGACTCCTCCAGATGATCCTGTGTGTAGCAGCAAAAGCGACGCAGCTGGAATTGTTATCTCCTTTGATATTAGGGCTGCATGTAATGTGGAAAACACCCTGGGCCGGCTCCACTTCCTCCTCAGACGATAGGGGTTTCACATGCCAGTGAGTTTTTATAATCCCCTCAAGATTTGTAGTTTATTCCACTGAATTCAACCTTAGCTATGTTAAATATTTCCCCATCGCTGTTTTTTTCTTTTTCTTTCAAAGGCCCAAAGAAGGATACGGGGATTACATTTTGCTTTGCTCTTTCTGACTCAAATCAGCCACAAACGCAACTTGGTAATACTTAAGATTGTTTCGGTTTTTTTTCCAGTGGTTTGCTCTTGAACACGCTCTTCAGAACAAATCCCAAAGTCAAGGTTTACTGCTTTGAAGTAAATTAATTAAAGGAAATTAATTTGCACCTGTGGTTCAACTAGAAAAGTCTGATAAAAGGATGTGTCAACAACTCACTGACCAATTAGGTGGAGCCTGATATGTGGGTTGTATTTTCCTCTGGGCCTTTACCACAGATGATGGCGCTCCCTTGTGATGAATGCCTGAGATTCTTGGTCTGTCTCTCTCTACCTGAACAATATGTACCTTTTTGGAGGGAGTAAGAGGGAGGAAGTGCTTTGGATGTCACTGCCCGTCTACCCAGAGGGGCTGCATGTTGAGACACACCCCTCCTCCTCCCCTCCTTCCCTTCCCACCTTCCCTTCACACCCCTTGCACTGATCTCCCAGCCCATCCTGCTCTCCTGAGGCGACAGTCCCGTCTCCTTTACTAGCACTGTCTGGCCTGTGGGGTCCACATAATGAGACGAGCACACACTCACCCTAAAACACTGCCAACATCACTTCACCACTCTAAAATAATGCAGACTTTCTCATGCTCTTGTGCCTGTAAGTGTGTGTGTGTGTGTGTGTGTGTGTGTGTGTGTGTGTGTGTGTGTGTGTGTGTGTGTGTGTGTGTGTGTGTGTGTGTGTGTGTGTGTGTGTGTGTGTGTGTGTGTGTAGTGTGTATGTTCATTTGTGACAGAGGAATGTCTCGAGTAAACCACCAATAGACAGTGAGGTCTAGGCAGCTGTTGTAGCTCCCACACAGACATTTGCTTGTATCTCAACACTGACCAATGACAGTGGATGTTCCTTACTGCATCATACAGTACCCAGTACACAAAGCCACAAATGGTATATTTAAGGCACTTCCAAGTAGTGTGTTTTACATGACTCATCTATGGTTCATCCAGCTTTGGTTGTCCATTTGTTTCCTTTTCTTCTGGACATTAAGTGGACAGCTTGTTTCTCTGTTTTTCTTTTCATCATTACCTCCTATTGCCAGTGCCATTATGATACCACTGGTGGTAACACTAGTTGTGTTTCCATTTATGCATTCTTATGCACGTTTTGAAGTATCGCATTGGGAATGTTAATGGAAATGGCAAAACTTCCTCAATTGTGCACCTTGATTGTCGAAAAAGTGTTAATCCACTAAATGGGATGGTTGAAACACCTTTGCCCAATAAGTTCTGACTTAGCGAATATTTAACTCAGAGGATTGATCAGCTGCATCTCCAGACAGCATGAAACATGGCAAATACTCGCGGCCATGAAAGAACAATTAAAACTTGCTAAACTGAACCAAATTCCTGAAGACCGCTCCATTTCTTTTTCTTTTTTTCTTTTGTTGCCTTTGGACAGAGCCAGGCTAGCTGTTGCTATTATTTATGCTAAACTAAGCTAACCAGCTACTACCTCCAGCTTCATACTGTACTGACAGATGTGAGATTGGTACCGATCTTTGCATCGAACTCTAGGCAAGAAAGCGAATAAGCGTATTTCCCAAAATGTTGAACTATTCCTTTATGATGGTGTCCAATTGGAAGAAGCCACCCACTTGTACGCTGATTTTTTTGCTTGAAAGAGTCTTGCAATTTGCTTTGTTGTAGCTGACAACTATCCGATTCCTTATTTATGAGCTACTGTATGTAGTTAAAACAGCTGGGGTTTTAGTGGTATACCTTCAGGCGAAGTGATAAATGTTTTCCTGCGTGGGAGGTCGAGAGGGTTGGGCCGATGTTCTGCCCGAACTTTAAAGGAGAGAAAAATCACAGTTAATTAATAATGAATTAATAATGAATTAAAGGTTAAAACAAGAGGGAACGAAAGGCTGGGTTAAGACCTCCCTCTAGCACCGTAAATCAGTGCCTAGGCACTCTTGAGTGTCCCGCTTTGAGGAATTAACTCCCAGTAAAACAGCCATCACATGAAAGACACCCTGGGGCTACGCTGCGCTGAGTAACACAACAAGAGAGCCTCTTTTAGAGTCCTGGCCTTCTGGTCTTTGTACAGCAAATCTTGATGATTACCTTTCATTCTGCTCGTCTGTAGTGTCTGCATTCATTTTCTGAATTGTTTATTGAATTTAAACAGGAATTGGTAAAAATAGAAAAAAAGCTATGTTTAAGCTTTTTTTTTTTTTTTACATTGAACATTCTCTATGTCTAGAATCGGTATTTAAAGTCAGCTAACAAATAACTTCATGTGTTTGGTATTGTTTATAATGAATGCATTATGGCATTAGGAGTAGGACAGTAGGATTAATGATATTTCACTTCTTTGTTAACCTGAGTGACGTGTTCAGCTGGCACCTTGGTGCAAAGCATGTCTAAAGTGTTTGTGTGCCAAGAATCACAGAGAGAATAGAGATAACCACTTAAGTCATAGTAATACTGCCTAAACTTGAACAGTACAGCAGCCTGTACTATCAGCATGACTCACATCAAGCTTTTTCATATCGCCGTGATAATAGGCTGGCAGAGTGTCAAGATGACTAAACATCTGCTTGAATCACACGTCTGCTGGTATTGATATAGCAGTTTGTTCTAGGCTACGGGACTGCTCTGAATACTGAAATACACAGAGGGACACACCTACAGATTACCTAATGCTTTATGAGTTTAGGCAGAAATAATTCCTCTGCAATTTCTGAGCCGAATCCCATGAGTCACAGCTTCGTATAGACAGATGAAATCAATTAAATTGAATAGGGGGTAATGCGGGAAACAAACGCTGGATTAGTGTGTTCAGATTGTGATCATGAGGTCATTTGTTACATAGGAGGAATTCTGTACTGAAAAGTAAGAGTGCTTTTCATTATGTTTGTGTTTTTGTGCATATGTGGTAAAAGTCAGCACTAATACCACCACCAGAGGCAAACATCTGACTGCCTATTGTCTTTTGTTTTCCACCCAATGTGGTTAGTTAAAGACATGCTTAATCTGACTTAAAATTACATTTTGAATTAAATGATACCAGAGGACAAGAGGTTACCCGCAGCACCCGGCCTACATACATTTAGTAGTTATGGCTAATGTGTTGCAAAGACAGTAGCCAGTAATGACTTACACTGAGTGCCCTTCTAGTTCACTGATGTTTTAGCTCTGGTGTGGAACGCCTATGAAAAACATCTGGCTGTCTTAGCTTTTGAATGTTTGATGCTTTTCACCAGCTTTCTGTCCACTTTGGTATTTCACATTAGGCCAGCAGCATACATTTGGCTTGTGTGCCATTCACCATTTTTTGGACTAAAATAGAGCTTCAATTAATTGTGTTCCTCAATTTAAATGTGAGGATTTGCTGCTGTTGTCTGTTTAATATAATTATAAACTAAACTGAGTTTTGGACTATTATTATAAAAGTTTAATGTTTATTACAAAAGTTTAAGAAAAGTTTAAGTTTATTAAAAAAAGATTTTTATTTTATTTTGTATTTTCAAAGAGCTGTGGATGTGACTTTCTCTACATAATAGCAAAGCCACAAAATAAAAACGTGCTGTGGATAAGGTGAAAGAAATAATAATGGGTGTTCCTTTCCTTTTATTGTTACCTTTCAGCACACCGACAGATGTTTAACATCAGCATAACACCCACTGGAGCTTGTTTTGAGCTGTTTAACTAAACCATTTCATGTTGATGCACTGCCACCCTATCCACTGCTCTGTTATTTTACCATTTATCCTGCAATGATAAGCAGGTGTGACTGGGAATGGGAGGGATGTGACAATCGGGAGGCGTTGAGTGCTCTTAAAGGTCAGGGTCGCTGTTGGTTTGGCTGTGATGTGGTTTACCAGGACAGAGCTGGAGCGGGACACAGTTTGGCGGAGTGGCAGCTGGCCTTTGCCACCCTGCGCTGATTCCTCAAAGGGACAAGCCTGTAAAAGCTGGTTCTGATTTGCGGCCCACCCACATAGCAGCACAGCTTGAATGGACCTAACTGAGGGAATGCTGTGCTTTCCCTCAGTCTTTATCATTTCCCTGCCAGGAGTTTAATTTTATGCAGTTATTTACTGCGGTCTACAGTGGAGCTCCATTGCTTATTTCCCCTTCTCCTCCTTCTTTCCGCCGGGTGCAGGTGTGTGTGCACTCGACCGAGGAGATGTGTTGGCTTGTCTACAAAGGCTCCGACAAAAAAAAATGGATCAGGAAATTCTGGTTCCACTTTATACTGCATCCCTCCCCTCACATGGCAGTAAATGCTACACACCAACACCCTGACCCGCCCATAGCTGCAGGAAAAGGTGATGAAAAGTTATTGCTACATTGTTGTTGTCACCTGCCCGCTGCTTAGTAGAACATTCCTTTCCAATAGTCTTCAATTAGCAATATACTTTAATGATTTGATCGGTCAGACAGAAGGTAGGAAAAGCCCGATACAAGATTTATTTTTTTGTGCCTTAGGCCACGGTTTTTTAAGCCGAGGACCCTTTAACTGAAAAAGAGATGGAGCAGGAACCCCCTACTATAAATCTTGCTTTGCCAGACCTTCCTCCACAGCGCTGCAAAGGAAGGTCTGGGTAGTCCACACAGCATTCCTGGATGGGAGAAAAATGTGCTCTGGTTTATTGGCATTTCGTTAAACCAATCACAATTGTCTTGGCCGGCGCTAAGCTCCGGAGGTAGCAACAGTGCAGCTGCAAAATAGTCTCGGGAAGGAACTTGTTTTGGTGGAACATGTGTACGTTCAAAAGTAGTTTTATTCATGCAACGGAAAATTCTGCAGAGATCTGAGGACAAAAAACAGACATCGGCAAAAAGACATGCATCCAGCGGAATTTCCTGCGGCACCGGAGCAATCTAGGAAGTGGAATGTCGAGGATATATACTACCCTACTACATATATTGTGTAAAATGAAGTTGCATAATAAACTGGTCATTATTAGCGTGCCATGTAAAAACAAAAGTGCAGAAAAGACAATGAAAGCCATAATAAAAACGAATAAAAAAAAAAAAGAACGAAAGAAAACCAAACAAAATGCAATACAATATGACAGTTAATAAACTGGTCCTACAATAGTGTAGGGTGGCCTAAAGCCTTTATACCTTGTTGCATAGAATACTAAGCTATTAAAATAGCCTACTAATTGTTGGCATGTTTTAATGTTAAACATACGTGTAGCACCGTGAACCCTTAAGATGAACTCTGTATGTGGATGGTCTTAGTGACTACCTTACATAAAGGCCAGTGAATAGTGGGGATTTATTTTTGCTAATTATATGTTAGATTCATGTTAAGTTTTTTTAATTTTTGAAAAACCTTTCAAAAAGGCCCCCCTGCAGTAACTCTGAGGACCCCCAGGGGCCCCGGACCCCCTGTTGAAGATCACTGCCTTAGGCGGTTCAGCAGACGAACTTGACTCACATGACCGTTAATAGGCTACTGCAGGACTGTCAGCATTGTGGACCCTGCAGTTGACTCCAGTTTAGACAGGATTCTCGATTCTCCTTTCATGTCATATGAGGTCACCTTCTTTTGTGTCCACTGCACAAACATACACACACCATCACAGAGACGCACAGATACCCATGGTCGTCACACCCTCAGGGCCAGAGGAAGGAGACCCAGCAGAGGAAGTGTAGAACATAGATCATGTTGCAGGGCCAGCCAGGTCTTTATTGTAAAGATGAGTTGATCTGTCTCTGTGAATGGGCCTTGTTTCTGTCAGGAGGGTCCTGTTTGTTGCGTAGACCCCTGGACCTGCCTGTAGGCGCTAACCGCAGAATGCCACAGTGGAAATTAGAATTCCTTTGTAATTCAGAGGAATGCCATTCACGAATTTGTGACTCGAAAATAGATACTGGACCCAGTGATTCATGACATTGTCATTTTGTTTATGGTCTGACACATTTTGACACATTAACCAGCATGTATGGGTCTGTTTTTAAGGTTTAATTGAAAAAACGTTTTTTTAATTAAATTAATTTATATGCATTTAGGTTCCAGGAATCAGGGACAACATTGACAAATACCATATTCGGCATTTAATTATAGATCGCAGCGGCTGTGTATTGGTAATCAATACCTTTTTAAGGTATCCTCCAAAATAGTCTGGATCAACTGAAGTTAGGACTGCTCGATTATGGAAAAAATAATAATCACGACTATTTTGGTCAATATTGAAATCACGATTATTTAACACGATTACTCATTAACCTTTGGATATAATGGATAGTGTCCCAGGTATAATGTTAGTGTCCTTTATCTCACAGAAAGAGTCTTTGGATCAGAATAAAATCTGTTTTACTACTGTGAGTCGGTTCAGCTTTACAGATATCACACATAACGTTACACAGCTAATGAACAGTTCCAGTTACGGATGTGCAGGTGCGGATGTGCGCATGCGCGTCATTCAGAACACAAGACAAAAAGAGTCTTCTTGCAAAACAGAACATGGCAAAATAGTCGTTATTTCTCGATTGTACTATTTTGGGGATCGTTGGGAGCCAAAATCGAAATTGAAATTCAGTTTATTGCGCAGCCCTAACTGAAGTACATTTCCAGGATCATTGTCTGACATGTCCCTCACCTTGCGCTCTCTGTGTGTTGCCGTTCTCAAACTAACAACAAAACAAAAACAAACTTCAAGCTAGCAACCTACATGCTAAAAATGGCTAGTTTTGAAGAAAATTTGGATTGTGCAATAACGCAGGCCTGCTTGGTTCTTTCAGGGAATGATTGTAAAGATTTACAAAGAATATGTTTACTGGGACGTTTTGGGACTGATTGGTGGGATTGCTGTGGATGAAGTAACGTTACACATGGCGATACACTGGTAAGAGTAATTATGTATAACCATATATCCAGCTAATTTAAATAGCTCACGTTACTGTATTGTGTGAACAGTTCACTTTATTTAATATTGTATGTGGCGTTTTCTTTTCCGGGGTGCAAATGTTCCACCAAAACAAGTTCCTTCCCAAGACCATTTTGCAGAGCCACCGTCGCTGCGTCCAAAGCTTAAAGCCGCCCAAGACGATTGTGATTGGTTTAAAGAAATGCGATGTGAGACTATATCCAAAATAACTCACTACCAAGTAGTATAGAAACAGCTCCAGTCAAACGATACCTGCATCTGATCCTTTTAGTAACCAGATCTAGAAATGACTGTTTGTATGGTTTTGCTCGCAGCCAGTCACGCAAGTGTTCATCAATTTAATGTGCCATGAGATTGGCCCACTATCGCAACAGCAACAACCCATACAGTCTGTAGTGTGGTGAAGTCGAGCGTGGTGTATTTGATGGAGTTGGCAGTTTAGCGTGACAAGATGCCACATAAACGTTTGAAAGTATGAATATGGAAGAAGTGGTGATGACATTATACCAAACTGAATGATGGGTATTGAATAAAGCAGAAAAAAGTAGTAATTGAAGTACTCTATTGGTATCGGTATCACTATAATGGTACTGGTACCGTTATTTTTCAAATGATCCCCTGCCCTATAGATAGCAACAAAATACACAATGAGAAACAAGAACAATGCAGACGTTTTTTATTTTTTATTTCATGGGACCTTTATTATAGTCTTGGTTTGAGACTATTGTTTAGCAATGCACGTAAATCCTGAGCCATACTCAAGGTCACAGCTGTGATGTTACCCTTCATTATGCATACAGTAAGTAGAGTAAATACGTTTTCTAACCTGCTTTTTGGTTACTTCTTCATTTTCATTATCAATTAATCTGCAGATTATTTTCTCGATTAATCAGTTGATGCGGATGAAGTGAAAAGAAAAGCCACAGTTTCCTAAAACTCAAGATGACATCTTCACGTCTTGTTTTGTCTGACTAACAATCTAAAGCCAAAAACATTTCATTAACAATGATATAAAACACAGTTGAGCATTACATTCTTATACTGTATGTGAGAAAGTGGAACAAGCTATCTTTTGGAAAACATGACTCCAATGATTTATCAAAATAGTTGAAGATTTATTTTCTGTCAATCGATTAATCGTCTAATCTCTGCATACCACAATAAACGTCATGGTTTCTTTGGAAAGTATAGCAACATTGGACAAATCTTGGTATTGTTAAATAATGTGTGGCTATGCAACTTTCCTTTCTCTGGTAGCATAGTGTCTGCCAGCTGCAGGATCTCTGTATTGAATGAAGTCTCCATGTGATTCCAGCCCTCCTGGTGGCAGCCCGCTGGTGTTTACGTGCTCAAGGCTAGGCTGGTCAGGACTGTGAAATTGTAAGCAGGGGATATGCCCTTGAGGATTGCCGACTCTCTCTATGTCTGTCTTTGATGGCCTAGGCTTGTGTCCAAAGCCATTGGGTTAGCCACCATATTAGAGAACAAAGACGTGCCAGCGATAAATCTACCCCTAAAGACTAGGCAAGGACACAAGGGGGAATGTCTTATTGGGGCCCAGAAGAAAAGACTCACAAGTGAAGAGACTGACCCCATGAAAAGCTGAGATTGAAATAAATATTCCATCAGGAAATGACTTAAGGAGCTCCCTGGAACTGACCCCAGACTGGTTTAGTCATTTGCCAGAGGCTAAAAGACAGTAGCAAAGTAAGGACGTCAAACTTTTCTGTCAGGGACATACCTTCTCTTGGCACTGAGGATTCAGAATCTCTGTTTACAATGAACCCAAGCCAATGATAGTAAAAAGGAAAAAAAATGCACGCAAAACTGGAGTGGAGTCTGGGTTCGCCTGTGATTGAATTGAGAGGCCTTCTCTGTTGCTGCCAAATATCCGCAGAAAAACACCAATGTTTTGTCTGCGGGCCCAGAGAGCTCCCAGGTTAGGAGGAGGAGAGTACAAGGCATGGCTGAGGTAGATGAACCGCTGTTGCTGTTTTTTTTATGTACCTTCCCCTACTGTCTAAGCTCTGTCACGCTTTCACTGGGGGCCAATAGTGGAGCGTTGCCCACTTGTGGTATCGGCTGGCCCCTAAATCACAGACAGACTGTCCCTGCTGGAGAGATTTATCTAGCGGCAACCAGAATACAGCAGCAGACCTGCCCTGCCAGGCGGCACAAGTACCAATTTAAAAAGCTTCCCTATGATATGACAGCGAAGTGGTGATGACAGGCCGCGCTCTGTTCCGGGCTCCCCTACCTTTCATCCCACAGAATACAGAGGGAGAGAGCGGGAGACTGCTGAAAGGCCTTTAAAGTAGGAAGTAGGGCACCATAATGTTGCCGCTGCGGTAGAAGGACGCCTTGTGTTTTGGTGTCTGAGGCAGATCGAGTCTGGCTCAATACACTTGGCTCAAGACATACTCTTACCCTTCTGTAATTATGCGCCAAATATATTTTAATGAGGAATGATGTCTAAATAAATGTCATTTGTGCAAAGCCATTTTGTTCTCTAGAGCCTTTGGAGTATATTTTGGATGTCGCTCTATCTACATTATTTTTTTTTTTCTTCACCACTGGCGCCCAGACAGAACATGTCAGTATACAGTAGGTGAATGCTGCGGAGTTCGTTCACCGGACTCGGGACTGTGTACTGATGTCCACAGACTCTTCCTACTGAGATGGCACAGTTCTGTGAAAATGAAAGCCCTCCAATGGCAGCAGCAGCCACGGCTCAACTTTAATTTGTTAGTGTCTGTGTGTGTACTGTATACATACTGTTACCAAGTAGGACAGGTGATTTATGTGTATATACACTATACTAGACTTTTATGAGTGTGTATATATGGAAGTGTTTCATGGTAGCGGTGTTGAGTGTGTGCTGCTATTAGAGAAGGCAGATGTTATCATACAACCTTCTGCATCCAGTATTTGAGACTTCCGGCACTGAAAAGCACTCATGTATTTACAGAAATAGGTCTAACTATCTTTAATTTAATCACAATTGCATGGAGAGTATGGGTGTAACTGTGTATGTATTCACACTACCCTAAACCACTTGGTATGGGACGTTCAGATTGGTACTGAACATAGTTTTTGTTAAGTACACCAAATAATAGTGTTTGGAGTCTAATAAAGCCTAATTACAGTTTGCAGTTTGACGCACGAGGAATTACGGTAAATTCAAAAGAACATTTTGGCAGCGTGTCAGTTTGTGACTGTTAGCTAAACACGGTTCATTAGTCAGGTTAGAGCAGTCTGTTTAGCTAGAATTACCTTCAACGCAAATGAGAAGCCAGAGTAGGGAATAAACTAGAGAGAGCAGAAGTGAAAGTGTAACATCCGGGGACTGGAAGTTCAAAACGAAAAAATAAAAGAGCGTTGCACAACCCCGGCGATTTCAAACCAAAACGGGTTCAGAAGTGTTTTCAAATTTCTCTGATTTCGGGGCTCTGAAACATCAGAGCAGTGTGAATGGGAGGTGTAAAAGTAGCAAAAGATACAGTATTCATTTTTAAACCAAAACGTATAATATGTAATATGTAAATGTAGCCTCTGTGAAGCAGATCGGGGCACAAAAATGACGTGCGCTGCCACTGCCTATTTTAAATACTAACAAAATTATCTATCATCTAACTTGTAGTTAAAATCACAAATTGTAATTGAAAGTGCTGTAGTAGACCCTCACTTATTTTGGAATATGGATAGCAAACCCAAGAACCCGCTTCACTTTCTCAGAAAGACGATGACAGAAATATGCAATGCAAGTTTGCATTGAGTTACAAAAGCTAGTGGAGCAGCAGCTAGCCAGGAAGTGGCAAATTAACATTTGCTGAAAGTGCATATGTTAATTTGTTTGCATATATTAAAGTAGTATGAATAAAATGTAATTTCTTTCATTTAAAAAATCCATGTGTATTTGTTTCAGTGTCTCTCTCTCTCTCTCTCTCTCTCTCTCTCTACACTCACACATACACACGCACACACACACTCTCCTACACACTGGTTGTAGGAGAGAGTGGTGATCCAAAGGGCAGCAGTGTTTACCTGCCCACTTGAGTGGATTCCTCAGGCGGCTGGCTCAGACGCTGAGGTAAAGGCTCCGGTGCCTGCGTGTCTACTGTCTACACCGGAGACATTCTTTGCCTGATATCACTGCCGCACGCTCAACAAAGATGTTGAAAGGCCATATTGAAGCAGGAATAGGAGTGGAGGGGTGGGGGTGGGCAGAACAGGGAGGGTGGGAGGGAGTTTGAGGAGATAGATGGACTCGACTCATAAAACTCACTATCGTCAGCGAGGCCGGAAGCCTTGAAGTGTCGGGCATGCAGAGAGAGAGAGCAGGTGTGTGTGTGTGTGTGTGTGTGTGTGTGTGTGTTTTCTCATGTGTTGAAGTGAGTGCATCTGTGTTTGAGTAATAAATAGAGTGTGTGTGTTCCAGCCTGGCAGACATGGAGCTGGGCTGAAAATGCACAAATGTAATGTACTGTACATGCTGTGTTTTGAGCTTGCATTCATGACACCTCCCCAAACAAAGCTGCACTTACCGGTCACCAGTTCAGATCAAGCTGTCTTGCTTAATCACACAGTAGTAGGTCATGGACGTGTGTGTGTGTGTGTGTGTGTGTGTGTGTGTGTGTGTGTGTGTGTGTGTGTGTGTGTGTGTGTGTGTGTGTGTGTGTGTGTGGGTGTGTGGGATAGGGAGATGAGGCGACTTCAAAGCGTCATGGCAACATTCTCTCCGCCCAGCCTGTTTACACTGCTCAGCGGAGTCTGCATTCCTCTGTCTCACTTTTCCATGGCATTCCACGAGGAGCTCCCTGCTCTTGGCCGCATGCCCACGCCTCAGCAACGTTTACCCCAACACCCCCTCCCTCCACCCCTACCCATATAGTGCATATATACTTCTGTACACACAACTGTACACTCCATTTGGCCCGTTAAAACAAGAAGCAACCCAGCTGGCAATGCAGCACACAGCACCTCTCAGCAGGGCACCTTCAGCGAAAAGGAGGGAATAGTCTGAGGTGAAGGGAGGAGATTAACAGTAGACTTCGGGTTTTCCGTGTTCGGAACTTGGACAACCACCGGGTACCCCAAGCTCAAAATCTAACATGGATGCCCTGTGCATCATACAGTAATGAAAGCTCTTAGCACTCTTATTTGTGTCTCACTACATGTCGTACACACAGTCCTGTCCAACTTCTGTCTGTGGATATGTGCTATGCTCTTTGTACAAAAAACAGCGTAATGCACAGTTATCAACTAGTATGGCTAACAATGGCTAACCTGGCTAGAGCTAATGAAAACAATAAAAATCAGAGTTTTAAATGGAACGCGTTCAACTCGGTTGTGACGTCATTCCCAGCTCCGGCTTCTGAGTTCTGAAAGGAACGCACAGTAAACCTCCCTTCTTCCTTTTCTCCCCCTCCCCGTGACAGACTCAGGTGGCTATCCAGACGCACAAATGTCAGTCCGCCTCTAGTCTCGCTTTGCCAGACCCTCCTCCAAAGCGCGATGGAAGAGGGTCTGGCTACTCCACACAGCATTCGGGGATGGGAGGAAAACGTGCTCTGGTTTAATGGCATTTCTTTAAACCAATCACAATCGTCTTGGGCGATGCCAAGCACCGGAGAAAAGCAGCGATGCTGCTGCAAAACAGGCTCGGAAGGAACTTGTTTTGGTGGAACGTGTATACATTTAAAAGTGGTTTTAGTCGTGCAACAGAAAACTCAGATTGGACAGATAGTCTAGCTAGCTGTCTGGATTTACCCTGCAGAGATCTGAGGAGCAGTTAACCATAGTCCTCAGAAATCCACCGGAGTTTAAAATGCCAACACAAAGGAAGCCCAAGGCAATGGATATCCGGCCTAAATGAGTGAAATCCGGCGGATTATGCGTTAAGGATATATAGACTAGTCCGTGTCCCACCAACATTGGACAGAAACATCTGCGCCGGTTTGTCTTGAAATGCTCTCAGCACATTCCCTGACCATAAATCAGGCTGCTTCAACGCCCGCCTCAGAGCCATAGTGAAATATAGCAGCAAAAAAGAAAACAATTACGCCGCCAGTTACAAGGTGTGTTGCAAGCAGTCGGCGGCCACATCAGAGAAGTTTGCTGCTGATGTTTTTATGACTATTTACTGTGGGGTTGCTAAGGATGCATCATGTGTATGTGCCTTGCAACACAGTCACATAAACATTTGCGAAGAGTAAAAATAACATGTTGTTTTTACTCGCCTTTTGCACTTATGGCTGCATTTCGCCAACATCGGCCGCAGGTGATTATGGGATTCCCTATGGGGTGGAGTGGAGGGACCGTGGCAGACAGTGACATCTGTGGAGAAATATGTCTCTTGTTTTTTTTTCCTTTCCACGGTATCCTTCCCTGGATTAAATTAGAGATCTCACATAACAGAATAGTTGTTAATGACAAGTGCACAGTAAAAAAAATACTCCTCTGAAAGAGTGCTTTTATGGAGTTTTCATCTTAAAAAGAGACACTGGAGAGATCTTTCTTCTTTCTTGATTTCGTCTTTCCACGAAAATAAGATTTAAGGCTAAACATGCAGCCGCATGACTTGTTAGTATGGAAAGGTTTTGCAGTGTGTAATGTGTGTACATACTTGAGGACAGATGTTAAAGGAATCAACTGTGAGGAAAGAGGAAGTCAGTGGGTTAAGTCATTTTTGTCATTTGTTTTGAGCAGATGGGAGGATGGGGGATGCCTCACAGGGTATTTCAGGGGAAATGATTTACGGTGTAAGCCCTAACCCCTCGATAACTGAGCTTTTACATTTCTCTGCAACCGTTAATAGTTAATTCACGTTTCAATTGTGTTAAGCAGCAAACCGGTGAACCACACCTGCTGACAATATTGGAAAACTGCATGATCCATCATACAGAGCCACATGTCAGAACTTATATTTCACTTATAAAATCAATTTAAAGCAGCACTTTGCATTTTAAAATAGCACTTGCAGTATATTCAACGTGTTGATATATAAGCAAAAAATGAAACCATAGGAAAATCTGATAGTAAATAGGGGACAGTTAGTCACATACTTCAAACGTGATGTCCATTTATGCTCTTTATTCATTTATTAAATGTATTGATTTTAAATGGCTGGTTTTATAGTTAAGAGTTTTCAGGCTGTCCCTGTCCCCACGCAGGGCTGCATCTCTCACTGTACAGTGGCATTCATTTTAAGCCCACAAGCTGCGTTTCGGGTTTAAAGCTTTATGAGGCTGACTGGAAGAACAGTTGGAAAGCTGGAGAAGCAAGAGGAAGAGGCAAGGGAGAAAAACAGCTCTCTGTCATATGCCATAATAAAGTCTGACCCCTCTTTAAGAACAGCATATTGTCACAGACGAGACTTGTAGGTGGGGGACATGGGATTGCATTTCCAAATGAAAGAGGGATGTTAAAAACACCCCCAGCAGCCTACTGTTCTTTATTTTATGTGCACCTGTCTCTCGTTAAAGAGAACCACACTCTGGTGTCACCGTCCTTACCGTCTGTGTAGAGTGCAATTTTTTTCTTTAGCCACGCTAGCAGCATTCATTGTTCCCAGAGGATGAATCCTACCAACTTGGCTGGCGATCGTCTTGCACCATCATCAAGTCGAAATGTTCCCTTATCCAGTAAAATATCTCATCATCTGCTGATGGATTGTTTTATAACTTGGTGTAAATCCATGGTTCCCAGACCACATATCCTAATAACCTTTTTTTCTTTTCTTTTTTTTTGTGGACATTTGTAGTTTTCTGTTAAATGTGTTTACAACTGGTGGACAGATTGCCATGGAATTTTGGTACCGATATCCAAGACCCCCTCAGGATAGATTGTGATAACTGTGGTAATCACTTCAATTCGTTCAATACTTTGGTTTATGATCAAATTATTGCAAAATCAATGATTTTCCCATCAGCCTCCCCTGTACTTATAATTAGCAAATGGTAGCTTGCTTACACACAACAGTAGGTGGATGGAAAGCCTTTTGGCTAATGCTAGCTCTGCCGTGAGTTAATAAAGCATTACATTACTAATGTAAAGCTTATGTATAGTCTATAAAATGGGCACTCTGACATGGATACAATTTAACAATCATAAGTCCAAATACACAGTAGTCTCACTACACAAAGTCAATAAAAAGCTCATCATTGACAGTAATTTGGTACATATTAGTTCATAACAGACTTTTTTGTCCGTTGCTTTGTGTCTCTCCTCCTATAATTTGGAGTTCCCTTCTGTGAACACCCTGCCTCATTCTCCAGGCTAATCTCTTTCCACATAGCTGACCTTAAGTTAAGTTCCCAACCGTAAATGATTGACACATTGAAAAGTGTGGGTTTTCTCTCTGACTGATGTTGTGGAACCTGAGAGAGTTGGAGAGTGGTCCTGCAGGCCAGGGACGGGCCGGAGGAAGCCTGGAGGACGTGTGGATGTGGCCCCCGTGTCTACAGGGAAGAAGGATCACTGCAATACTAACAAACTGCTGGGTTACCAAGCCACTGGCTTGTTATGACAGGGAAGTGCTGTGTTTATGTTTAACTCAGAGCTTTGAAATGTATAGCGTAGTGCTGGCCTGAGGCTGATGGAGTGGCCCTAGTTGTTGGTGGTGTGTATGTTTCGGTGTGCGTGTAATGTGTTTGTGTAAAACCACGGAACCTGTGCAGGAAGTGTGGAAAGGACACAGGGCTCCATCGTTGAGCGGTTTCCATGGGGATCACAGTGCAGCTAAGACACTTTACCTGTCGAGTGGCTCTGAGGGCCAAATCACCACACACAGAGAGAGAGACAGATTCTGCTATGATTTACTGTAGCAGCAATAATGATTATAAAAATTGGTGTAATGTGCTTCGTGGCACTTAAGGCCAATTTATGCTTTTGCGTTACATCACCGTCGTGGGTACCTATGTAGGTACGTGCAGATACCGATCCTACGCCGGACCCTACGGCGTAGCCTGACGTGCACCTCTCAAAAAATTTAACTACACGTCGCGGCGACCCATTTCGTTTCCAGGTTCTCCTTCTCCATAAACAACATGAAATCAAGGAGAGGGTTAACTTTTCCTGCTACAGCTTACTGGCCGTGGTCAGAAAACACAGGGGAGACACTTTGTTTCTCTCACACTATGACTCTAGAGTTGCTACTCGCTCCGAAGCTAATCCCTGTCACTCTCTCACTTGCTCTACCACACACTCCCCGTACACACATACCGTACATGCCGGCCCTGCTCTTCTTTTAAAGTGATCAACGCACACACAGCTCTGCGTGGAGCCTCCGCAGAACCATAAATCAGACTTTAAGCAGGACTGGAGAGGGGTCTGAATGTAACAATATACGTACCTTCTTATCACCTCATCCACAATAATGGCCACAATCCCCTTCAACTGGTCAGTAGCTGGACAGTATTTGATATTTTAGGTTTGTTGTAGGGGTGCAAGATATATCGACTCCATATCGTTAGCACGTCAGCGCACGGGTCCACTACGTGACAAACCCTGTGGAGCGTACCCACTACGTGACAAACCCTGTGGAGTGTACCCACTACGTGACAAACCCTGTGGAGCGTACCACTGGTGTGCATATTTCGACAGAGGGACAGTGTAAGTGAAGAAATAGATAGAGACAGTAAAACGGAACGAATCAGAGAAGCAAAAGAAAAGTTGTGTCCTGTTCTCTTTATTTATTTTATACTGTCCAACCAGTAAACCGTGTCCTGTTCTGTAGACATGGTCCTTATTTATTATTTATTTATTTATTCATGTTGGACCAGTCCAATATGACCGTCAGTTGAAATAAACCTTGTGTTGTATTTGTTATGAATCTGTTTTGATGCGTTTTCCCGTAACTTTTGTAATTTTACATAGGTTTAAAAATATCTAAATTAATATCGATATCGCAATATTCATAATCGATATCGCAATATCACTTTTTGTCAATATCGTGCCACCCTTGTTTGTTGCCACATCCATAGATTTCAGTTTATTGCCTTATAAATGTCATGCATATTCAGCTTCTTTTTTTAAAATGTATTGAGTACACTTTACAAGTGCTCATCATCTTTATGGTTTCCTGTGTGCTGTATGTTTGTCACATTGGTGCTCGCAGGGTGTGTCCCTCCGACCGTCCATTCATTCTTTGGATCTGAAATAAAATCCTGTTTGAATATCTCTGCAGTGCTTAAATAACTTTAAGAGTGCTCTCAAATAGGGCAATATTACTCCCCCACTCAGCTCTAAAATCCAGCACATTCCATGACTTTCAGACACGTCTGAATGAAAATCTGAAGCACAGATCAAAGAACAGGTGTGGCTGGACATGGTTTGGCGCCTTGGTTCACACTGTGCAAAGTTCATCCTAGTTAAACTTTTGCGCTGCATGTTATGATGAAACGCTTGTACGCCTACTAGATCCAAGGGAAGTGAGAAAGGCAAGAAAAAAAAATAAGGAAATGATTAATTTGAGTAAGAGTTTATTCCCCTTATGTGGCACTCCACCAGTACAAGTACTCAGCAGCTTTGTTTAACAACATTCAAGCTCACTCCTCAGCTTCCTTTCTTTAATTCCAACTCCTCTTCCCTCTCCAGTTTCTTTCTTCTCTCTTGTCTAATCCCTTTTATAGAACAGAGAGACAGTCTGACGGGCCTGGAGTTTGGGGGGGAGCACTCCTACTTAAAGAAAGCGCCTGGGCAAATTTGGGACTGGTGGTAATTATTTGGGCCTCATTATGGGATCACGTTTCCCCAAGTCATTCTCTGTGGTAACCGTTACTGGATACGGGGCTGACGCTGTCAATAAAGCGGGTGGAAAGATGACACGCCTTTTTGTTTTGACAGGACCAAAGCAGTAATGCCTCCTGTTCGTTTGCATTTGCAAAGAGAAGGAGAGGCGAGGGCCTCAGAGCCCACTTTTCCAGATGCCCGTGACAGAGAAAGACCCTGTGCTCCGCTCGCCTGGCACCGGGCAACCCGGCGTCACTCTCATATCAGCCTTTCATGTAAATCTACTTAGCGTAGGGTCATGAGATACAAGCCTGTTTTAATCGAGGAGTGCGGTATGAGGAATGTACTGTGTATCTGTGTCATCTATGGCACAGAGAGCTGGACCACAGTGTGTGTGTAGAAGCCAGCGATGCTTGATTGTTGGTCCAAGGACGGATATGACATTTGAGAAAAGGCTTGGCTTTGAGCGAGCGCCCCCCCTGAAGTAGCCGGCGAGACTTTTAGACACACACTCCCACACCCAGCCCTGAGTGACTCACTCCCCTGCAGGACCACAGAGGGACTTTTTTTTTGCACCAGTGGATCAGTAGACACACACTCATGCACGTATATGTTCACATGCAAGCACATGCTCAGGTGCCTCTAGCAATAATACATAGCTGCGCACTCATATATTAACCCATGCTCTCACACAGCGGCAGGAAAGGGAGCCAATAGGTCAGTGTCTCAGCCCGTCCTGTCACCTCAGGCTCCCCCATCCCTTAACAAGCACATACACTGGGCCAAATCTCAGCAGCCACACACACAAAGTGTTGCCCAGTAACCCGGGTAACCAGATTTAGATCTCTTTCAATTATTACATGCGGTCTCGTTGCTCTTTTTGGCAAACGCTTTTCCTACTCTTAACACAAACCTTTGCCCTCATTACAGAATCTTCTGCCAAGTTGAATGAGAGTAGGCTTTGATTTACACCCTCAGAAGCAGATATAGAATCATTTATTTTTTGTTGTGAGTGAGGCCAAATCACTTTCTGTGAGTCTGTGTGAGAGAGAATCAAAACAGAAATTAAGTTTAACATTACCGAATAAATTAGTCTAATAACACAGGCCAGTACTTATGCAAATAATATACTGAATGTCATTCTGTTAACTTTAGCAACCCAAATCTAAAGCCTTGTTTCTTGTGTATCAATGTTTAAACTCACTGCTCGACCCTGCAACTGTGTGTGCGTGTGTGTGCGTGTGTGTGCGTGTGTGTGTGTTGTGTGTGTGTGTGTGTGTGTGTGTGTGTGTGTGTGTGTGTGTGTGTGTGTGTGTGTGTGTGTGTGTGTGTACCTGCAAGCTTGCATGTGGCAGGGTTGATTGAACTTTTCCCTGATCTGCCCTGACCTGGCAGGCTTTCCTCACTCCCTGTCTTGATTTATACTGCATGATATGATTATCATACTGATGTATTTCTTTCATCTCCTTCTAAACCAATCTGCTTCATTCTGATGATTTTGCATATCGCATTCCATCCAATAGTTCTTGAGAAGCCCTACGACCTGAGCAGCTGGTAATTGAGTGGGGGAGCTTGATTAGAGGCGCTAGCTCTTTTTGCTTCCCCCTGTCTAACGCACGCTGACATAACTGCCTGGGCCTGGTTCCCTGCTGGCAGCAGATGAACTAGAAAGCTCTCTTGCTGATTATTGGCAGATGAAAAAAGAAGATCCGCAGGGCTAAGCGAGGGGAAAAAAAATATTATTGACTTCTCACCGCAGCTACTATTTATGCTCCTCTTTTTCTGTCCATGTATTTGTTTTTAAGGTTTTTAGATTCTTGCCTCGGAATATTTTTGGGGTAGTCTTTGATTGAGCTGCAAAGGAATGCCTTTAATCGTGGCTACAAAGGAACCGAGGGACATGTCCCCGTCAGTTTTGCAATGGATCTAGACAGATGAGGAGGAGGAGGCGGAATGGAGGAGTGAGCATTGTTAACAGTCTGTGGGGAACTGTTTGTGTGCCCTGTTGTTTCTAGTCCCTGTGAAATGGAGACTCAGTGATTTGGTTTCCCAGGCCCCTTTTTCTCAAAGCTGTACAAAAACCAAATGGCTGGTTGCCATTTATATTTCAGTGGCAGCGTGTTTCTAAGTGGTAGATGGCACCGATGGTGGCACATGGAGAGTGTTCACAGCCATCTGATTGTAAGTGGTGTGGGCACATCTAAAATAGAAGATAATGCTTAGTCTTGTCAACCATGCAAAACATAGACACTGTGACCATGAGGGTGGTTGCCTTCAGAGCCTCAGAGAGCCAGAGGAAACTAAAACCAGCCTCTCCTTCTGTGCCTGTTTGGCTCAGCTTTTGGATTATTATCTGCTTTATTAGGTATGATTGCTCAGTCCCATGTATCAACATGTGTAATATCACAACAAGATCCAAACATGACCAAGTAAGCAGGAAAATCGGATTCTTCTTTCTGAATGTAGTTTGTTTTCAACATTTCCCACAAACCTATAGCAAAAAAAAGAGCAGAGGTCATGGCATCGGTGAAGTAGTGTCATTAAAGGACTTTCTTTTTCTGTGTTCAGGGCCAAGTGTAACTGTGGGCCTCTAATTTGGGACTAGTAAATGTGGACTAGTAGAGGCAGCTGGCAGCACAGCATGCAGGCCAGGCCAGGGGTGCATGCTGTCTAGCTCCCTTAACGGTGGCTTCCATTCAGGTGATATGCAAAGGTCTAAAAACATCAAGATTATTAATTTACTATTTCACCTTCAACTCTAACTAGAAAGGTGTTTTGGATTTGTTTCTGGGGTTTTTTAGTGTCTTTGAGTACTTATCACCCTGTCTTACTCTATAGTATTGGTAAGAGCTGCAAAGATGAATCGGCTAGTTGTTAACTATTAAATTAATCGCCAACTATTTTGATAACCGATTAATCGGTTTGTGTCATGATTCTCTGATTCCTTCTGAAATGTGAATATTTTCTGGTTTCTTCACTCCTCTGTGACAGTAGACTGAATATCTGGACAAAACAAGACATTTGAGGATGTCATCTTGGGCTTTGGGAAACACTAATCAACATTTTCTGACATTTATCGACCGCACAACTAATCGATTAATCGAGAAAATAATTGACAGATTAATCGACTATGAAAATAGTCGTTAGTTGCAGCACTAGTAGTGGTTCCCAACCTTTCTTTGTCTGACGTACCCTCACACCACCCATCACGTTCCTAATGTTTTCATTTCAATGGATTTGAAGGTGCGGGGTAAATAACATTCATACAATTTGCTGCAACAGCAGCAGCAGTGTGATCATGCCATATGAAATACATAGCTGTGTGTATGTGAGGTGTGCATCTGTGTGAGTCCGAGTTAATGTGTTTATTTACTACACTTATTTTTATTGCTGTTAACTGTTTTTTTGGACATTTTATTGTATTCACTGTAAAAATTTTGACTTCTTCTATTATTTGAACTGTTAAAAGCCCTCCTAGGGACAGGTGTTGCGAATTAGCCATGGCTACAAACACTGTGATACAGGCATCGGATTGTTATTTCTGTAATAATCTATGTTTTTTGTATCTGTCCCTATTTAAATAAACTACAAATAAAAAAAAATTGTCAATGTTTAGGTCACTTTTCTCAAGTTTGCATTCATACTACTTCCACTTTAGCTAACTATTTTGACTTCTCTGCTTGCTTGCTAACCAGTATCCTTGCACTCTCCATCACGTCAAGTGGCTTTAAGGTGTTACAACTCAGTGGTTATTGTGACAGTAATTTACTTAGGATCGTAATTATACCTATTCGTAATTCTATTCAGACTTTAATTTTTCTCCTAAACCCAAATATGTGGAAATATTTCCAATCATAATTTATATTTTTTCAAATATGGTGTGCTACACCATAACATTAATATACCCTCTGGGGTACAAGTACCCTGGTTTATCACTTGTCTGTAGGTCATTAATACATTTCTCATATGGTGTTTGTGCAGTAGGTATTTGGTTGGCTGGTTTCCCAACTAGTTTCATCATTAACACTCATAGTAGATATTATATTAACTATTTGTGGTATGTGAATCCACTGCACTGTCCAATCACTCCCTCCTTCCTTCTTTTATCAACGTGCCCCACGCCCACTGCCTTCTCCTCTCCTCCCTCTCTCCTTGTGACAGACATGCACCAGCCCTTTGCAGCACATTACGTCAATTCCTCTGGACCGGGGGTGCCAGCTGTTGATGTCACCCTTGGGTCTTTTTAATTTAGGGATTTCCGCTGGGTGAGATTAGGGGGAGCCCCATGACTTCAGCCCACAGCCACATGAAGAGGCCCACCGGGGCAGAACCAGGGTTAGGGCAGGGCAGGGTGGGACCGCTCTGCTGGGGTGTGGGTGAACACAGGGACTGGGCACTGCAGGGTTGATCTGTGAGCTGTAACAAGGACTGATCAAGGAGCACTGCGTTGGTGCCCTCATTGATGTCATGTGAGGAAATTAGTGATGCACGAGGGTGTTTTAGGAGCGGTTAGCTCCCTTTTGGGCTGCCGTGCAACTCCTCGTACCCGTGACAGCATGTCTGTGACTTGCAAACACTGCTGCTATCCCTTGAGCTCTTAAATGCAGCCTTTCAGCAGCTACGAATTTCCTCCCTTTCAGAGGGGATCAAATGTTCCTACCAAAGACTATCTCTTGTTCTTTCAGTCCTCAAGGCTTTGAGTGGGAGTGAACATCGCCATCCGTGTAATTGATTTTGTAGGGTGCCAAAGTTTTTCCTCTTGATATCAACTGTGAACGCTTTAGAGAGGAAATGCCTTTATTTAACACATAAAAGCTTCTATCAAGTGCCTAGACTGTCTAGATTGTCTCAAACATCAGGATTTTTTAGGGCCTAAGCCCCGACAACATCGGTCGGTGAAGGATCTATACCCTAAACGCAACAGGAAGTCAGCCATTTTTAATATAATGTGCATTTTTTTGAATTTTTTTGTCCATTTGCAGGTGTTGTACTTTAACAGACCTAACCTGATTGACTTCAAAATTGTTCCGTACAATAAAAAAACTTGGCAATGCTAAATTGCAAAGCTTTTGAGCTGTCATCAAATGGCGTTGGCAGGGCAAGGCGTCATATTCCATGTTTTGCCATGAAACAGGAAGTCTTTTGTAAATAGACTGTACAGTACATTATCCAATCAGCCCCAAACTTCACATATTTGATAAGAGTCCCAGCCTGAAGACATCTACATGCCAATATTGACTCATAGTGCCACCTACTGGCAACAGGAAGTCAGTCTCATGTGGCAAACATAATCTGATTTACATGAAATTTGCATTATGTGGTCTATACTTGATATAGAGCATCATAATGCATGTTTAGTGGGTGTTGTCTAACAGCGTGGTGGCCATTTTCTGCATTTCGCCATTTGTTTGTTTAAAGTTTGTTTTTGAAACAAAACAAGTTGTTGAACTTGAACGTCCATTGTCCAATCTGCCCCCAACTTCTCAGGCACAATAGCAGTCCTGGCCTGAGGACATCTACATAACAATATTCCCTCCTAGTCATAGCGCCACCTACTGGCAACAGGAAGTTAGCCTTATGTAACATGCATCAGCCGATTTACATGACATTTACATTAACCCCTTAGCCACACCCCTTTCATAACTCGTGAACTGCTTGTCGTAGACTTGTGGGAGGCACCATTGCACTCATTTCATTAGTGCCCTGCCCCTGTACTTTAGCCGCATCCCTTTCATAAACCATTGGTTGAAGACACTTATGGGCACAGGAAGTGGTACAAAATTTGCAATACATCATTTCCAATGCCACACACTTCACGCAGGAAATAAAGTCTAACTCGTGTGCACGGCGTCTGATGGTCGCACAAATGCGCGGCCGCTTCGCTGAGAGGTGCGAGGGCCCGTTCATCGCTGCTTGCAGCTTCAATCTTATTCTTGGTTTTGAACTTATCTTTGATGTCCTCTAGATCACATACTGTAAGTTACATGTGATTTTGTTTGTATCTAGTATTTTTTATTTTCCCCACTTCCGCCTCTCCACATGGGAGGACAAATATCTTTACACTACAATTATTGTTTTAGAAATGCTCTTTTACTCCTTTAACTATTGTGGTCATACAGCTTTAAAAGATACATGTAACACGGTCACAATGTAATTCTCAGTAATAGTGCAGTAAAGAAGTTCAAGTCTCCACCAACGTACATTCAAGTATGTCAAATGTTTCAGATGATTCCATCACCCTCTGTTTTTCTCATCTTTTGGCATATTGTCTTGTATTGTTCACTGGTATGTGAGATTATTATTAAACTGTTCAGTTTTTAAGATATTCTCCATTTTTGTTTGTGTTTTAAGTACTGGTTATTTTTATACTTTAGGTACCACTAGGTAATACTGTATTCATTTTTTTTAAGTGTTGTGTAGCTTTCCATAATCTAAGTTGCTACTGTAGATTTTTTTTTTTTTTTTTGAGACCGGTTTACATATTCAAAGAACAACAAAGTAATACATTGGTGTGATTAGGATCTCAGGAGCTGTAGATGGGCTGTTTGTGTACCTGCAACTTCTCACATAAGGGCTGCACACATAAAAATGTTTATTCCTCTCAACCAGAAAAAAATTATTCCATATGAATGAAATGAAGACATATGCGTTGCTTAAAAAGTAATTATTTTCCTTTTCTTATGTACGAGATGTGATACTCTTTCTCTCTTTTTTTGCAGTATCACCCTCTGTCTCTCTGCAACACAAGCGAGGATGAACGACAAGAGAGTGACTTCATCACCATTGTCAAACTGGAGCACAGGGTACCCCCCTGTCTGCCGCTGCTCGATAAGGTACAGATCACACACACACACACACACACACACACACACCGTTGCAAATGCTTCATGCATTTTTCCTAGTCGAACGCTCTGAGAAACTCCACTCTGTGTGACCCCTTCCCCACTCAGACATGGCAGCAGACAGATAAACCATCTTGCCATCTTGTCTTCTCTCCAGTACCCCTTCCGCTCTTGGATATCGTCTTTAAAGAGAAGATGGTTTTAGAGGGAATTATTTGGCAGGAGCTTAATGTTTTGTTCAGGACAGTGATCTTTTAGAGTGAGGGCCTGGACAGGAGGGGATGGGCTTAGCTCGGCGCTGCTATGTAGCAAGTGGCAGTGAGCCCTGGCTTTGGATGTAAGGCTTTCAAGCCCCAGCTGTCACTGGTCCGATCCCAGCCAGCCGGCCGGCCAGCCAGAACCAGACATTCGGCATTCTCCATTTGTGCCTCCCTCTAATATGAACGTAGCCAGAGCTCCATAGATTCCACCCACAATGGTTTAAATGTATGTGCAACTGCAATGGAGTTGACCTAAATCTCCCTTGTGTTTAAGTATTCCACCATACACACTGGCTGGCATATCCTGACTTTAAGTAGTGCGATTTAAAACTCTTTCTATTTTTTCCTTGTTTTTCAAGTGGTGACAAATTAGCAGGCAGGAGTATAGTTAGGCGACTGGCTTTTTTTAGCCTGTGTTTTCTTTTCCCCTAATTTAAAGCCATGTTTAGGAGCTCGCCCGCCGTGGCTACGATGTAGAGACATTCCCACACTTCCCTGGTCCTTTCTTCCTCCTCCTGTTGCTCTTTCAGTGGGAACCAAACCAAGCAGGCCAAAGGGGGGAAGAGGGGTGTCACTCAAGGCTGACTCCAGAAAACAGTTTTGATTAAAGCCTTAATGGCAACACTATGTTGTCCCGTAAACGAAACACGGTCTCTCCCTCGTGCAAAAAGTACCCTTGAACAAAAGGCTGTTGCTTCCGAGTGCTTTCTCCCTCCCTGCAGACCGCCTTTGAAATCAGGAGAAGTGAAGGAGGGAAGGGAGTGGGGAGGGGGGGTCTTTCTTGTTGTTTTGGTTGTCTGGAAAGTATGTGTTGCAAAAAGTCCACTCCAGCCACCTGCATTCTCGCTTCTCTTAGCGAGATTCAAAGCTCTTGGTCGTGGTGGATTTATTGGGGATTCATGGTGCAGCTGTCGAGGAGCTCGCTCTCAGCCTTTTGAGGAGGATGAATCAGATGGTTTGGGATGTGCGGTGCTGGGTCAGCCGTGGTCTCTGGATGGGACTTGTTTACAGTTTAGTCTGACTGTAACCCGCACCACTGATCTCTAGATACCTCGACGCCCGCAGAAGGGTTCGTGTTGCGCCACACACACTCAGAATAGACTGTAAACCAAACAACGCCAAGCTCAAAACCCTGAAGATTTCATTGTTGTGCTTTGTATTTATTTTGCTTTTCAGAGGTTCCTATCCTTTGCTGATTTGCGGCGATCTGTGCTGTCTGTCTAATGCTCTTTGTTTTACCGAATGGATCTCACAGTATCTCTGGACTGAGCGTTAAAGTTTATCTCTTAGGATGACTATGCTGCACTTGAAAGTGTTATTTTGACATGTGCAGGACATCTTCAAATTAAAGGAAAATATCAAACACTTTCTCCAGGCACCCTCAATATGAAGCTGTGCATTTAACCATCGCCCTCTCCTGGTACATTCTGCGCTGCTGGCCACCTCTCACCCACATTGACATATTTGTATGAAATGAGCCGTTTTCTTACTGCTAACTCAAGTTTTCAATCCCATAATGCCGTAAATCTGAGAAGGATCTCGTTCATCACACACAAATAGAATACACTCAAGAAATATCATTGTACATCAGTAGGAGATAAGATAAAAACAGCATACTTTATGGGGAACAATACATTACACTTCTTTTAAAGGAATTTTAAAGGCAAACTATAGTGATTTTTCCGATTATATGTAGAAAATTGCACATTTTATCTAAATGGAACTCATAGTACAGTAACTGGTTGTGAAGGACTCCCCTTTTTAAACTATTTGCCTACATCTTATGAAACACCATGGCTTAGTTCTTTACTCACGTTTACAAAGTCAACTTTAAAAAAGAAGAATCCGAAATCAAAAGTATCCAAACCTACTCTTTGTGCAATTATTTCCTACCGTTCTGTGTTTCAGATACAGCTCTCTCTCTCTCTCTCTCTCTCTCTCTCTCTCTCTCTCTCTCTCTCTCTCTCTCTCTATGCAATTGCCTGAATCAAAACCCTCCACTGCTCCAGCGGTTTTGCATCATTACACAACACAACACAAGCAGAGGCCACAGGCTTTCTCCGCCAGCATGTTGTGCTAGAAGTGATCCGTCTGCTTTCCACTGGCCAGCCTGTCTTTTCTGTTTACACTAAAGCCCTGGAAAGGTTCTCAAGCTAAGTCACGGAGCAACACATGACTCAACGAGAAAAGGCATCGCAGCGGTGCCAGGAGGGCTACTCTAAACTCCACATGAGGCTTACTTTGCTCTGAATAAATGCCGTAATCTGTGCTTTCTGAGACACTGAGCTGACTTTCGCCCACTGCAGCTCTGTTAATACGGCAACAGTAAGAATCCATGGTTTTGTGAAAACAGCTTTTTCAGTGATTGAGTCTTTGGCCCGTGTCTGAACTTGTTGACTCTCAGAGTAAGCCTTGCTTATTGATTTGGCTCCTCTCAGATGAAAAGGGTTTTTGACCTGATTGTGCAGTAATCCTGTTTTCTTAAACTAGGTGTGTGTGTGTGTGTGTGTGTGTGTGTGTGTGTGTGTGTGTGTGTGTGTGTGTGTGTGTGTGTGTGTGTGTGTGTGCGCGCGTACGCATGTGCGTGTGTATTGGATCACTTAGTTTGCGTTCCTAAATCTTTCGCAGCCAGTAGAAAGGTGGCCACTTTGTGAGGAGGCAGATCCAAAGACAGATCAGGAGACAAACGATGACACTGATGGTGCATGTCTAGTATTTGTGATGTCATTACATTACTGTACCTATATTGTCAAATTGATCGTCTTCAGTTCAATTAAACCTAAGTATAATTACTGTAAAAAACAAGATCTCAGAGGTAAATATTGTACTTTTTACTTCACTACATTTAAATGACAGCTTTAGTTACTAGTTACTTTGCCCATGTCATTATCATACACAGCAGAAAATGGCAATATTTAGTTGGGACAAGAAGGAATTAAGAATGTATTGCTAGTGTTAGCTTGTGTTAATGCAAAAATAAAAACGAAGGAGTTGAAAAAAAACTAAAACTTGGGAAATATACTACTACCGGTATTTTTTTAAAGTTTTTATTTCTTCTTTTTGGAGGTAAACTGAAAATACCTTTTCTCTTTTCCAAACTGATTGGAGGTTAAAGGAAATATATGTTTCATACTTTTAAATTATTTAAAATATAATACTATGAATTCATGAATTCAATTCCTGACTCTGGCTCCATTTATACCAAACCAGTGGAGGTTTTTTTTTTCCTGGGGAACAGTTGCCAGCATTAGAACCCAACATGTTACAGCAGCAGCTACTGAATGAGAAACTAAAGAATGAATAATATACACTCGGTCCAGCACAAGTCATGAAAACTCATCTCAATCTTCAAATGGGTCTTGTGTGGCCTAAACCTTTAGGCCAGGACGAGTAGACCCACTGACAGGAAGTGGTTGAAAACAAGGGGAGCCCGTTGAGGGAGGAATAAATCACGGCCCTCATGACAATGTTTTTGTCTTCTTGTGTCTGATTGTCTGTAGGGGGTGACACTGACCTCAGGCTATTCCTGCCTGCTGTTTTTTTTTTTAGCAAAGACATGGGCTGGAAATGCAATGGCAGCTGCCTTTGGCTTCTTTTCCTTTGGTGGCCCAGTCCAATGTCTCCAGTTCATCAGAGATGAGTCAAGCAGGAACGCAGGGCAACATCTGGAAAAAGGGGAATATTTCAACTTTTGAGAGTAAATGCAAAAAGCAGCAGGTACACAATGGACATTTTGGCTAGTATGAAATGCATCATTGTTTGCAGACCTCTGGGTTTCTCTTTGATTTCTCTCCCAAGAAAATTCATTATTCGCTTGTCTGTTCCAGGCAGTTGCACAGCTGTCTTCAAAGGGATAAACTATGACTTTCTGTTTTTTTCTTAGTCAAAGATGGACTCTTTGCTAATAGTCCTTTGCTAATCTGTGCAATGGGCTATTAGCACCTTCGATTATTCTTTTTAACCTTTGCAGCATACAAAACACACACACACCACAGCATTCTTGCTGTTTCCAACATGAGATGAACTGTAAATCACTGCATAGCAAGTTAGAAAACCACCATATTCCTTCTGCTCCTTGTCAGATACAGGTTTACACTGCTGTGATCATTTCATCTTGAATACAACATTTTCAAAAGTGATGTAGAAGTAGCTTTGGGCTTCTCTTTCTATCAAGCAGCAGTGAGAATGTTCCAAATATTTCTCCAGCCTTTAATTGTTCACTGACACTTTTTTGCCTTTTCAGATATGTCTTCCCTTTGGCACTGTACATGCCATTCCTTCTCTTAAGGAACGACAAAGACTAAGTGACCATGTTCCTCTCTATGACCCTGACGACAGTCTTTTCCCCTCCCATTTCCTCAGTTGCTAAAGTTAGCCGCTGTCTTAGCTCACCATATCAATGTGGAGATAACTCGGAAGAAGGAAGTACTTACTGTAGCTTTGAGTCCAGCAGCCTAATGACTGCCTTCTTTTCAGTCAGTGCAATCATTATGGCTCTTACGGTACCAATGATGTCATTCGATTCGCCGGTCTTATTTATTTTGTCTTTTATTTTGATGGTGTTGTGACTGTGAGGGTGTTTTCCTGAGCCAGCGTCCTCTGTCTCCTGTCCCTTTCATGATGATGCAGATATTAAAAGGGAAGCCACACTCAGAGATTTTAATAAAGCCGAACAATGGGCGCCTTTGTCAGGCCGTTCCCTTATCCACGCCATCCTACACAAGCAGAATTGTACACCCCCGGCATAGTGTTAACTTTAGCTGCACTCGCCTTTCTTCCTGGGGTGTTGTGACAGAGTTGGTGCAGATAATAGTGGTATTCATTTGTCCATGCATGTGTACTTAGTGTGTGTGTGTGTGTGTGTGTGTGTGTGTGTGTGTGTGTGTGTGTGTGTGTGTGTGTGTGTGTGTGTATATATGTAGCAGTAACACTTTTTAAGATTAGACCAGGTGTTTACAATAGATCTATATGTAATGGGTAGGGATGCACATTTCAAGGAATTTCTGATTTGTAAGAGTAAGGTTTAAAAAATGACATAAAACAGTGTCAAAGTCACTTTTTCCATATTAACAGCTGTTTTAAACTCCTGCTGTGGCCTGTAATCGCCACAAAATTAATAAATGACTTATTTGAGCAATTAATTAAATACAATTTGAATTTAAAATAATAAAAATAGGGTGTAGGGTAAAAAGCCCTGTTCACAACTTAGCACAACAAAAGAGTTTGGTCATCTCGCACCAGCAGAGGTTCACTTTTGTGGTTTTGAGCAGATTGTCTCAACATCTATTGGCTAGATTGCAATGATATTTGGTAAAACTTCATTTAGCCCTCAGGATGCATTTTAATGCAGATAACTTGGATGATTCCATTACTTAGTCACCAGCAGGTTGAAATGTCAATTTATCTGATTCTGGTTTATGACTAAATATCGGCAAAACTCCCATCAGCCTCAGCTGTGCTGTGTTTAGTGCTAATAAGCAAATGTTAGCATGCTGAAGTGCTAAACTAAGGTGGTAAACATACCTGCCAAACATTAGCATGTTAGCGCTGTTATTCTGAACGGGTTAGCGAGCTGATGTTAGCATTTAGCTCAGAGCACTGATGTTCCTACATATACAGTAGCCTCACAGATTCACTAGCATGGCATAAGGCTTCCTTTTGAATCATCTTTGTTCTTCGTTGTCAAAATGAAAGCATGTGTAGTAGTGTGAAAATGGTGCCATTGGATCATAAATGGAGATTAAAATGCTGAATTTGTATGATATATGAGGTCACTTTCCACCTTTTAGTGGCTAACCATGACATTTTAGAGTTAAACACTATGCTTTCGCTGAGACATTTCGGTCTGCACACCCCTGCTTGTAGAAGTCATCAGAAATATTCACATAAAAATGAAGTGCAGAAATGAACTCAGGCAGAGTAAAATATTGCCATCCAAAGTGTTGGCTAACAAACTCAACCTGGATCAAAGTTTGAAAGTGAAAATGAGCCGTCAGTTGTCATGAATGTTTCGTGAAGTATCTGCTGTGTTCCAAGTCCAAGGACAGGAAAACAGGGTGATGTGTCTTCTGTTGTCGTCACACAAACAGGAGAGCACATTCCCATGGGACAAAGACAAAGAATATTTTGGACAAGGAAGAGCCCTGAGCAACAGGAATGTCATTCAAATTCCAGCTACTAAAATGAACCTCGGGTTGCTGCTTGTTGACCTCAGCTTGTCTGGGAGGGCTTGTACACAAATTCGGGAAGATTTTCTGCTCATTAGATACAGATAGTTGCTGTATTCATAGTTTCTGTGTTGATGATGCCGGTGGAGGACACCTGAGTGCCTGGTTATCAGAGGGAAACCTAAGGTCACCAGCTGGTTGGAATTCACAGACATGGTGAAATCTGTGGACGTGAGGGGGCGGGGCAGTGACTATACTAAACGGCAGTGTACTTTTAACACAATCAGGGGAGATTAGCAAGCATAGGAACAAGCCTTTATCGCTGAGGGAGACCTTTCAGGGAGGGCTGGGCTTTGTGAGCGGCTCAACAATGAGAGGAATACTTCAGGGTTCCCTCCTCCAATGAGAAAGTGCATTCCTCTCTTTGCCACCACTTCAAAAACAAGTGGTGTGCTTTGCATTTCACACTCGTGTGGTTTTTGGAACAGTGGTTTTGGTGACCTTTGTAAGGCATAAAGAGAGAGATTTGGAAAAAAAAGCATTGAGTTGAATTTGTCTGTTCAGGTGAGCAGGTGGGACAGAAAAGGACAGCATGGTTAGATAAATCTCAGGGGATTGAATTAGGTCTCCTTAGGGCCGGGTACCGAATTTCCATGCTTTTTAGGCACTGACCGAATTGCCTCCTTAGTATTGAATATCAAAAAATGCCTCGTCATTCAAAACCGAATTTCAATACCCAAGGAGCAAATCTCATCATCGTCAGTGAGCCAATAAGCATCCAGCGTGCTTCTACCAAGATCTGATAATGCTGGTGAATGGTGTCTAACAATACACCTCATAGAGACACAGGAAAAACTCTGTTACACACAGAGACGGAACTCACGTAGTAGGAGCTGAAAAATAAATACAAATATTTTTGCCATAATGTTATGTTGTAATAGTAACAAGGAAAGACAGGAGTTTGAGCGTTGTAGTGACATGAAGATAAAGCATCAGAACACTTCACTTGCATTAGTATCTGATCCCATCAGTTAGAAGACTGGGTATTGTAAAACAGGAAACTTTATTTTTTTATTGATTTTGATAAAAATGGATTTTAGAAAATTGGTATTAAAAAAAAAAGTAGGTTTCAGGAACCGGTATCGAAGTCACGTTATTGGTATCATTTTTGAACGATACCCAACCCTAGGTCTCCTTGTGTCGCTGTGGGGTAGGAAAGTGGGCTGATATTTTTTACCTTTGGGACAACAAGGTGAGGCTACAGAAAGATATGTGGAAGAGGAATTAATGAAGAGTTTAAATGAACTTAATGCCAATGGAAGGATCTTGACACTAAGGCTGAGCAATTTTATCCATTCTGCGATATAAATCGATATTTTTTTCCCCAAGAAAGTATTGATTTTTAAGCCACGAGTATCGCTACATAAGTCCCATTCAAATCCCCCGTGTTTACCCCCGTTGGCATTGCAGGAAGAGTGATTTGGTCAGCCAGCCGCTAGTGTCGCTGTAGAGCAGCCAACATCAACTGGCCCGCCGCCAAAGCTTTTAGTCTGGCCCGCAGAATAATCATGAATTCACAAAATGTAAAGAGGAAAAAATGCGTTCTGTTATTTATCATTTCAAGCATTTAGAGCAAAAACCCAGCCCCCTGTATTTACATCTCTATTCACATGCCGGGATTCTGTACAGCGATGCCCGAGCTCCACACACACAGCTGAGCCGAGATGTGTGTGAGTTAAAGGTTAAAACACGCAGCACCTGACTGGGAACGATACAGAGTTACCAACGGCCGCTGGGTGCGGATGAACTCACGCTGGTCTCTTTTCTGTAAATAGGCTACAATTAAACCTTCGTGAGTAGAAAGTCAATACTTATCAATGCACTCACCTGTGTAGACCGGCATAAACATGATGTAGAAAGCAATATTTCAATCTGCTCAGTCCACCGCGCAGTTTTACGCAAACACAGCTCTACTCTGCAAATAGCAAATGTTTACAAACAAGCTAAAACAAAAGCTGTCGGTTTGTAGTCTAACGGTTTATCTTAGGTTGCCGGGAATCTGGAAATTTTGACAAATTCTTGTAAACCTCACTGTTGGCTGAACAAACCAAACTCTCCACTAGAGCGGACAATCTGGAGCTACTTATTAATATGCACGTGAATGACGCGATCGTTATGTTCGAGTGATGATGATGATGATGATGATGATGCTGCTTGTATTATTTTGCAACAACATCGTTTCATTGCAAATGAGGCATACATGACGAGTGCATAACCTGCTTATCAGTCCATTCATCATTAAAGCTGGGCTTTTGGCTTTTCCACGTCAACTTTTCGCTTCAGCCTCTTTGACAGTGACATGTTTACCTGACAACAGCATTTCTTTCTGCAAGCATTTTCCACCAATCAGGATGCTGCATACTACAATAATTTTTCCATAATCACAGACTTTAACCATCACTCCTCAGTGAACTGCCTCCTAGTCTGAGATCTTTTTCTAGTTAAAGAGCCAGTTATCGTTATGGAGTTTCCATGTTTTGTATCGTTTTTTGTATCGTTGGCTGAATATCGTGATATATATCGTATCGTGAGCTGAATATCATGTATCGTATCGTATCGTGAGATTAGTGTATCGCTACAGCCCTACTTGACACCCATCTATCCATCACATGCCATATTTGACC
Organism: Perca fluviatilis; assembly: GCF_010015445.1. Classification (NCBI taxonomy): domain Eukaryota; kingdom Metazoa; phylum Chordata; class Actinopteri; order Perciformes; family Percidae; genus Perca; species Perca fluviatilis. The sequence goes on along the minus strand of NC_053127.1, from coordinate 27,959,037 downwards.
GCTGATGGTGCATCTCAGCTGCACTCCTACAGTTACAAAACAACACTTACTGGCCCCTAGGCTGCTGCAAACATCTATTAGTTTATTAATAATCAGTCACATAGAGTTTAACCTGCAGGTGACCAGGAGCATTTGAACTGCGGGTCTTTAAGTTTACAGGATCACATAACAGTGAGACTCTTAGAAGTTACAGGCCTTGAGGTCGCAGCTTTACAAATGCCGCCTTGACCTGCGGCATTGTTGTCGTTCAGCTCAGTTCAGTGCCGTCATCACTCCCACCAACGAGGTGTGAGTGATTTGCATAGGGTCTGCTTCTCTGCTGCACTCTCTCCACTCATCCTGTCAACTTAAATAGGTGGGAAATGCTCAGGCCTAAAGGTGCATGCGTTACTCCTGCGGCATCTGTCGGGATATTTTCAGTGCAACACGCCCCAGCTGTGGCTGCAGCTCTCGTCCGCATGTCTTGTCCTCAGTGGGGTTTCCTACCCGGTGCCAGCGTTGCTAAGCTAAACATTGACTCTGTCCTGATGGCACAGCAAACTGTCCTCCCCACACGTACATACAATCTGGAAGATGTGTTGTTTGCTTTGAGAGGTGGTGTTTTCAGATGCTGGCTCTCTTTTCCCAGCGACTGGCAATTAGCAGCTTGTTGCTCCCCCTTTCTCACTTTTCTGCTCTTCCCTTTTTCTCTCCCCTCACTGCAATGACACATGGGCTGTGTTCTGGCTCTGCCAAGTTACCGTAGGCATGCTTGGCGAACACCGCCTTCTCTGATTCTGCAGTCCAATTTGAGCATGTCGACGGCATCACCGCAAAACTTTTATACACAAACAGTGAGATGTCTACAGTGCCGCTCGCTAGGGAAGTACTTCTCCAAAATAGAAGCTGTTGGAACATCACCTGCATGTGTATATGTGTGGATTGCAAAATATGTCCCTCTTAACAAGTTCCGGATAATATTTTGTCTAATATTTTGTTTCCAAGGCAGTTTCACTTTCCTCTCAGCATTTTATCACAAGGAAAAATAGGCAGATCCTTTCCTACACTGTAAAACATCAACAACCAGGGATTTAGTGGAATCAACTAATCTTTTGTCACATAATATACATGTATGTTTTATTAATTTCAAGCTTTTCAAATTAATAATTCTAGTTTTTATTTCACGGCTGGTTCAGAGTTTACTTGACTTAAAGTCTTTGGACTTGAAATGATGAGTTGAATATTCTGTTGAATCTTCACTCAACTCATCAAGTTAAGTTTCTATAGCAGTTCAACGTCAGACACTGAGTTTGTGAGCACAAAGTCGAGAAAACTGTGCCCTGCTGTGCTGTTTTAAGGTATCTTAATTGCCTCCGGAAGCTGTCTATGTTGTCTATGTGTTGCTAAAAGGGCCAAACCAGCCAAAATACAATAACTAACTTCCCCTTGTTTTTAGAACACCAGCATGCCCCCTGTCGCTTTCACCTCAGGGCTGTGTCTTTGCCTCACATCTTTCTCCTGCACCCCCTTGAACTCTACAGTGGCCCCTTGCGGATTTGGGACATGATGGAGTCTAACTGTGTATCTTAAAGTGTTCATATTATGCTTTTTGGCTTTTTCCCTTACCTTTATTGTGTTATATATCTTTTTTGTGCATTTTATAGGTTTACAAAGTGAAAAAGCCCAAAGTCCACCCCAAAGGGACTTACCATCTCCAACAGAAAACACTGTTCACAAACTGCTCCAAACAGCTCTACTGTAGTCCAGCCTTTACTTCAGAGACAAACGTCACTTTGTAACACACGTTATAATGCTCGCCTAGGCTAACTGCTAGCGTGGCACGCCCTCATACTCTGCTTCCGACTGGCTAGTAGTCCTTACCTAGGTACTGCGCATGTGCGACTCCCAACAAAGATGGAACAGAAGTGTGATGCCTCACTCTGTAGCTAAAACAGAGAGCTCAACACACAGGGTGAAAAGAGGAGCTGCAGCAATGTGCAGTACAACAAAAATGTGTTTTTTGAAAATTAAACCATGTAAACCTATTCTGATAAAACCTCTGAATACAACCTGGAAATGAGCATAATATGAGCACTTTAAGATAAGTTACAGGTGTTTATTTTTATAAACATTAAGAAAGGATGCTTACCGTTACAAAGGTTAGCATCAAATCCAGTCCTTATCTCCATGATTCTCATCAACAAGGTGGGAGAAATTGCGAATGTTGTCTTTGTAACTTAATTACATGGCTTCAACAGCAGACATATCTGTAAGAACTGAGACCTGACTGTAGGGCTGCAGCTATCGATTCTTTTTGTAATCGATTAATCTAGCACTTTATCGATCGATTAATCGATTAATCGGATACATTTTTTTTTTTCGTTTTTAAACAACCAAAACTAGGGAAAAAAGCAACATTTTTGGAAAAAAGCAACATTTGTATTGCCTACATTGCTTACAATATCATCTCTCAAAAAACTAAACATATTAAGTGCATTTAAGTGCCATATTACATTGTTTTTAAAGATTTTTTTTTTCAAATGATATCAACCTCAAACTAAGGCATACATTAAAATACACAAACATTACATTAAGTTGTGCAACTTAACTTTCAGAACTACAAGTTTCAACCGGAGACTGATTTGTATACACAGTAGGCCTATATGTAAATATTAGTTATACTCAACCTATTTTCATTTATATATTTGATTATAATGTCACACAGCTCTGTTACACTTATGCTATTAGATCGTTGATCAGCTGTTTCTCCGTAGAGAGAGAGAAAGAGAGAGAGATGCGCAACAATCAGCTGTTTTTCCAAAGGGATAGTCAACGCGTCAGCTCCTTAGATCAGATCGTGGTCACCACTACATATTTTCTTGTCTTTGATTTTGGTAGTTGTTGTGTTTGGTGTAGTTTCATCGTCCATACGACTGTTATTTACTTTGGTCGGTCCTCTTCGTGGAATGGATGATTAAGTTAGACTCCATGTTTTCTGTTGAGATGCTAAAGCACTGACGTCATGCTATTATCGTGGTAAGCTAGTTTGATTTTGCAGTAGACACACTGTACAGAGTTTTAGTTTTAATTACGTTTTAACTGATTCCAAACTTTGGACCCTTTCTGTAGTTTTCTCCGGCCTGTCTCTTCTCTTAGCCCCTCGCTATTTTCGCTCTGGCATGTGTCGCCAGCCGCAGACTCTGAGCCGCGTCTGTGCGACAGCAATAATGCTCCGTGCGGAAACACCGTCCGTCAGCGATACAATGTTGGTAACATTGATTTAACGAAGCTTCGAGGCAGTCATTTTGCATCGAGGATTTTTTGTAATCGAATTATTCAAGTTATTCGAGGAATCGTTTCAGCCCTACCTGACTGACTGAACAGTTGTTGTTTTTTAGACGACTTTAGCAACACTAATTATTCAAATTAAGTTCAGTTAACCCCCACTGTTAGGGCAGCAGGGAAACAGTTTGATGTTGAACCAGCTGAAAATGTTTTACAGTGTACTATCGCACAAATGAGCTAATTTACACAGAAAACGTTGAAATGATCTCAGCTGGGAACACTTGTTTGAAAGCAATAACGATTTAAAGGCTAGTGAAGCCAGATCTTTCCTGTAGGAGAAATGAAAAATGAACTTCCTTTACTAGCAACAGTGTGTTTGTTATTGTGCACACACTATATATGAACATGCATAAACGCTGCACATTTGCCTACAGTATGAGAGCATTTATGCACGCAAGGCAGCTTATCTGCTCCCTGAGGGCGAGCACGACACCTTCTTGCAGGACTGGTATTGGAGAATGCCAAGTGCTTGCGTCTCAAGGCGTTCATATTAGGGCGCCACATCGCTCACTTGTCACTTCAAAGGGAGCGTGCGGAGGTCAGGGTTTCATCAGGCTTTCTTCTTCGCAGACGATCGGTGAAAAATACTGCCCTAAAAATAGAACACCGTGTCATGCTCATAGATAAATAAACCATACCATATTGTGCCAAATTGCTGTTTTTAAAATGCTGCCACCCCGACCGGTTGGGAGACAGGGGTGAGGTGTGAACAAAGAGTTGGGACAGATTTGGAGTGTTGGAGATTTTGACGCACAGCGAGAGATGTTTGTGCACTTCCTTATCAGTTCAGATTTTTGGCATTACTGGTCAGAGTTCATCCTAGGTTCTCACTCTGCCTGCAGAGCTCAAGATGTTTTTTCCACCCAGGGATGGCAAATAGGATCATATGATGATTGCTTAATGGCCCTCCAGTTACAACCGTACTATATCACTGCCTCTCCCCGATGAATGAGGCGTTCATAGGGCAGTAACTTATTATTACTGCAGTATTAGTCCTTTGATCTTCCAGCAGTTTAAAACCCTGGAGTTTTTTAGGGGGGGGTGGCTTGTCAAAATAGCTTTGCAGAAGGGATCGGGCCTGGTCTTGCCCCGGCTATGGGGAGAGGAGGCCTGGAGGTGTGCAGAGGCACCCGTTTGCAGGAAAACCTGACTACAGAGGCATCCCACTGCAGTCTCACGGACCTTTGAATGGATTAAAGAAATGACTCTCTTATATTTGTAACAAATCTGTTGTATTTGTGTTGGGTTCCTCAGCAAGGAGAGTCTTGTGCTTACTGTCGGTTTGAATTGAGAAAGAGGAAGCTCAGTTTTGTCTTCACAGACTGCATGAAAAGCGGGGCCCTGAATGTGAAGGCGCTGCTTTTGAATCCCTGCTCAAAACACTTCAAACACGAGATGTCGTTCTCAGCCAGGACATTCCTCTATTAATGACTAAGGCGACTGGTAAGCCCAATGGTGAAACATGAAGAGGGAGAGGAGAAGGGAGCAGAAAGCAAGAGAGAGAGTCAGAGAGGTGGAGAGGTGAATGGGTTGATTCAGAGGAGTGGCAGGCGAGGCCAGAGGGCGACCCACACTAGTCATGTCTGTCTTGTGCTTCAAAGTCGGGTCAGAAACAAGACCGTTGACAGGAAAATTTGTTGCTTTGATTTGACTCTTTCACGTCTTTCTCCTGCCTTTTTGTTGCCGCCGGTCCCTCTCTGCTGCTCACATTCCCCCCTGTTTGCCTACCTAATTCTCTTTCCACCCTCCCACCCTCCATCGGTGCGTCTGGCACATCCCAGTTCCCATTGTGCAGGCTGAGCCGCTGGCCTTCTTTAAGATCTGCATTAGAATGTTGTTTTTATATAGCAGCAAGCGGAGGCATGTGGAGTCTCTTTTGAACTGCTCGGCAAACAGATGGAGGTTTTCACGCTGCCTTTATGAGATTAAGTGAAACATTCCCATAAAAAAAAAAAAAAGACATCTCCCTGTGTCCCTCCACTGTCTCAATTTCTCTCGGTCTCGTTCTTTTTTTATGTCTTCGTCTCTGCCTCTTTTGCTTTCTCATTTTTTTTTTTTTTTTATCTGGCTCGCCTCAGGCTTGGGCAAGGGCACGCTGCTGCTGAAATTGAAGTGGAAAGTAGACAGGTTTGTGTTACAGATAACTACGTCCCCAGGCAAGCAAGCGAGCACCGAGCATCTCCCAGAGTTTACAGAAAACCGGCAAACAGGTCTTGTGTGTCCGACACTGCGGACGAAAGGGAGTTCTTGTTTCTACTCTGCAGTATGAACCTGTTTAACTCTGACTCAGGTAGGTTAGTGCCAAGTGCCCACCACCCCCACCTCCCCTCTCCGCTTTGGCTTTTAACAGGGGTTTGACAAAACAGATTCCCAGGGCAAACAGTGAGGCTGTGCAGTATGTAATTCACTAGGATACAATGAGACTATTTAGACTTTTTTCATGGGGTAAATGCCTAAAGCGATCAAGCATGGTTATACGAAATTTTGTGATTTAAAAAAAAATATATGTATATTGACCCACATTTCATGAGAAAATAATAATAAAGCTTGGATTTTTACAGTGCCTTTTAAGGGACCCAATGAGGCTTTACATGAAGGCAGAACAAGTAACGCAAACAATCAGTAACAGAACAATCACAATGATTAAATAATGTGAAGTTTACTATGCAACCTTAGTAGGGCTGTGCTCGATTGAAGAAATTCTTAGTCGACTAACACTCATTCAATTGTATCGACTAATCAATTAGTTGATTAAATCGACAGATCTGTAAATCTGAGTTTCTCCGCAAAGAGTCATGCAAATGCACCACTTAAATTCTTGTGTTTACCAGAGATGTGCTCATACGTTTCTTGGAAATAAGTCATTCAGCATGAAAAAAAGCATCAAACATGACTAATCGACTAAAGAAATCTAAGTTGACTAAGACCAAAACGACCGATTAGTCGACTAATCGACTAAGAGGGAGCAGCCCTAGACCTTAGAGATTTCTGCCTGGAGAGAGTTCCAGAGGGTTGGGGCTGCCACCCTGAGCTTCTGTCCTCGAAAGTCGGCAGGCTGGTGTGGGGAGTGGGGAGAAGATCTGTGTCTGAGGACAGGAGGTTCCACGACGGGGTGTAGGGGATGAAGGAGGTCTGATAAGTACTGGGGGTTGAGTGTGTGAAGTGATTTGTAGGTGAGGATGAGGATTTTGAATGTGATACAGGACTTGACCGGGGAGCCAGTGAAGGTGGATGAGGGTGGGGGTGATGTGCTGCCAGGGCTTGGTGCGGGGTAGGAACCAGTGGGTGAGAGGAAAGTGTTTTAGAGGCCAGATAACATTCAGACAAACACACTTTGTACACCCTCTAACCCCTTTTTGGTGGTGAATAAACATCATGTTGTGAACAGGTTTGAATATGAATACTCCTATGACCCACATGGTAGGTACTGCATGTAATTTGTCTGTTGTACAGCCAGCGGAAACACGTTTGTAGCCATGCTAGCGTTGTAGCTCTTGGGATGTCATGATCGTTCATCCCGCCACTTTGGTCCAGACTAGAAGTACAGTTTTGAGCTGCCTCCTTGAGAATTTCCATTTGATGCGATCTTATACTTCTACTTCACTACGTTTATATAGGGATCATGTATTGTACTTTGCACACCACTATGTTTATTTGACAGCTAATAGTAATGAGTCACAACACTGCAAGTTAGCAATTTGAATTTGAAATCTCTTATCGTATTGTGAAACATGATACATCGTTAAAATAGCCAACAATATATGAAACTGTTGAAGAGCTCCACCTCAAGCAGTGACAGAACTCTTACTTTGAACAGAATATGTCTACGCTGTAATAAAGTAAAGTAAAGGCTCTGGAGGAATAGGCTCCCATAAATGCCAATGATGTGGTAGGTATTCTTTTTTACAAACAAACATCACATTGATTTAACTGAAATGTGATGTGCATTGATCTACTGTCAGAATGTAATGCATCGTGTTTGTAATAATCACACAAAAATCAAGCACTTTTTAAACTTTATTTGTGTCTAGGTTTACCTCATTTACAGACAGTGTGTTCAATTGTCCCTGTGCTGTGTGCGTGCGTGTGTGTGTGTGTGTGTGTGTGTGTGTGTGTGTGTGTGTGTGTGTGTGTGTGTGTGTGTGTTTGCTCTGCAGAAAGACACGGCTTACTGCACGGCCTGTTCCAAGAATGAATTCCTGGAGGCTTACAAGAGCTGTTGAATGAGATGGAGGGCTCAGGGCAGGAATGATGGGAGGGAAGGAGAGGAGGGAGGAGGCTGCTCTACACTGTAGGAGGAGGGTGGTCAGGCTCTCACTTACAGGCCTGATTAAATAACAGGATGCTTTATGAAAACAAGAACATTATCTGCCTCTTAAAAGGCCAGAAAAGGCCCTCTAATTGGCTTCCCCGGAGTCTGTGTAGCTGCCCGATGGTGAGAGAAAAAAAACTATGCCATGCCCTGGCCACAAACTGAGAGAATTTATCCAGGACACTTTCTCTCCCTCCTCTAGTTATACTCTCATCACTTCTATAGGAATGTATCAACATACCGATACCAAGCCTACAAAAAAGGGTGCCTTTTTCCACTCAAAGGAGGATTATTCTGACCTGAATCTCTTGATAGAGTGCAATACAAACAATAAAAAATATAGTGGCTCCTCTGTGGGAATTGGGCAGTTTCTCATGTGGCAACTTTCACAGCTGAGGTTTTTAAATAAATGTTTGGAGAAGTGAGAAGAAAGCGTCAGAGGTGGGGTTTGGCATGTTTGTGTTCCCCGCGAGATCAGAAGAGTCCGTACATCCAGAGATCTAACTCTCCCTCTTTACATCTCTTTCCCTGCCATGTCACCCAGGGGGTTTACCTAATTATACGTTTTACAGTCAAGTGCTGCTATGATTGAAGTATATCTTGATAGTTACAGCTGTAATTAATTTTCGAAGTACTTCATGTGCTTACACAGCTTTAGTTGTTTATAGAGATGGTTCAGTGTAGCAGCAGTCAGTGTCGGTAATAACTGGAAATGTCAAAAATAAGATATCGTCTTTTGCACAAGTGAATAGTTACCTTTCCAGAGTTCCATGCAACCTGATTCCCCCTGTTTTTAGTCTTCATGCTAAGCTAAGTTAACCATTTCCTGGCTCTAGCTTCGTATTTAGCATACAGAGATGAGAGCAGTATCAACTTCTCTTTGTACGCTCATCAAGAATTAGTTAGTGAGGCTTTTTTTAAATCAAAGTGTTCACTTTTTTTCCTTCTTCCAGACATGATTATTGGCTGTTAACCCTCTCAGTGCCCGGGCATCGGGCTGGTTGGGTTTAAAGAATAAAATGGGTTGCGTGTGTGCGATGGAGTCGGTCCTCTGGGCTCCTTCATCACGGCTGTCACCCCCCCCCCCCCACCCCCACCCCCCCCAGGCTGCAGGCGCTCTTTGATGTTTCGAGGATGTGTTTAGCAAGCGATAGTGTATCAGATGACATTGGTCTTTCTCTGTCACCCTGTGCTTTGCATTTCAAATGAAATGTGTGTCACGTTGTAGCAGGGGCCTGCTAATGAGAGGGGGCGACAGACAAGGGAAGTGCAGAGAGAGAGAGGGAGGGAGGGAGGGAGGAAGGGCTGAGCTTCAATACTGCAAGTTCTCTAAATGACCTCTCTTACCTCCAGACACGCAGATCAGGTTCATAACTTTTTCCAGTGTGTCTCTCATCTGCTTGAGAACGGTGGCCAACCCCAGGTTCTGGATTTAGTGCTTCTGTGTGTGTGTGTGTGTGTGTGTGTGTGTGTGTGTGTGTGTGTGTGTGTGTGTGTGTGTGTGTGTGTGTGTGTGTGTGTGTGTGTGTGTGTGTGTGTGTGTGTGTGTGTGTGTGTGTGTGTGTGAGGATGAATGGGAGTTATATGTAGGAGGAGGAGTGTGTGTGAGTCAGGCCCACCCCCTCAGGCTTAATACTTTTCCTGAGAGCTTAGAATCTGCTCACCTGCCCTGACATGCCCCCTTCCTCCTCCTCTTCATACATTACTCCCCCCCTCCAGCGGCCCCACATCAAAGTACCCCTGTGAGTAATGGATACCCAGCAGGGCCACACCCTTCCCTCCTCCAACCAACTCAACTGCCGCTCAGCTAGTGGCGAGCACCCGGCAATCACACAGCACACACACACAGCAATTATTCACACACAATTGGACTTAAATATATACAGCTTCAAAGCTAGGTAAACAATATTTAAAGCAAAGCTGTGTAGTTCTGGTGATTTTGATTTACCAAACTGTTTAAACATTTATGTAAGTGACAATTAGGATGCTGGTGTGGACTGTGGATTTTGGTGATCAGCTGTAATGACGTTTAAGCAAATCAAGGACCCATTTAATGTTGAAATCTATATTTGTAAATGGTAATTGTTAAAATCAAATAATTCAAGTGAATTCTTTACACCATCCACATACGAATGAGTACCATTGTTGAAAGTTTCCCTTTGGACAACACACGCAAGGCTATTAGAAAGAAAAGAGTGTTGACTCCAGTCCACAAATTAATTTAAGTATTAGAAGACAACCTTGTGAAGACAGACACAAAGTGTCATCCCAGTCGTCAGTTTAACAGGCACTACGTATAGTGAGCTGCTTGGACATTTAAATTAATACATAACTGCTGCTGATGTAGTCATGTTTATTTTTGGAACATTTTCAGTTGAGCAAGTTCGAGGTCATCTGCTGTGTAGTGATTCATTTTTATTGGCCGTGCTAGCAGCGTGGCTTTAAGGAATCTATCTATCTGTCTAGCTCTACCTGTGGCCGTCGCCCTTTGGTCCGAATATCTCACTAACCACGCAATTTGTGTTTAGTGTTAAGTATCAAATGTTAGCGTGCTAACACGTTAAACTAAGTCGGTGAACCCTGTAAACATGATCTCTGTTAGCATGTAAGCTCATCATGGAGCAGGTAAACTGACCAGCAAATCATCCAAACAATGTCCATAACATCACCGCAGACTTAGTCTGGCATTACCCGACCTTCCTCCACAGCGCTACAGAGGAGGGTCTGGCTAGTCCACACAGCATTCCTGGATGGGAGAAAAACGTGCTCTGGTTTATTGGCATTTCTTTAAACCAATCACAATCGTCTTGAGCGGCGCTAAGCACCGGACACAATGATGGTGCCGCTGCAAAATAGCTTCGGGAAGGAACTTGTTTTGGTGGAACATGTGTACGTTCAAAGGTTGTTTTAGTCTTGCAACAGAAAACTCAGATTGGACAGATAGTCTAGCTAACTGTCTGGATTTACCCTGCAGATATCTGAGGAGCAGTTAGCCATAGTCCTCAGAAATCCACCAGAGATTAGAATGCCAACACAAAGAAAGCGTAAGGTAACGGACATATGGTCTAAAATGAGGGACATCCGGCTGAATTTTGAACAATCCAGGAAGTGGAACGTCGTTGATATAGACTATTTAACAGGTAAACTGACCAGTAGGTAAATCTCCAAACTGTCTGTGGATTCCATGAATTAAATCCTGAAATCTCCTGTTGCTTAAAGACAAGTAAATCCTGAAGACTTAAAGACACACAGGGCCCTATTTTAACGATCTAAGCGCATGGCGTGAAGTGGCTGGCGCAGGTGCGTTTAGGGCGTGTCCAAATCCACTTTTGCTAGTTTGACGGTGGAAATAAGGGTCCGTGCGCCGGGCGCATGGTTCAAAAGGGTTGTACTTGGTGTCTTCATTAATTAATAGGTGTGTTTTGGGCGTAACATGCAATGAACCAATCAGAGTGTCATCTCCCATTCCCTTTAAAAGCAAGGCGCGTTTGGATCTTGGCGCATTGCTATTATGATGGCGGATTTGCAGCGTAATATTTTTATTTGTAATCGTTTGTATGTTTGTGTGCTGCTGCGCTTCCCTGTGTGTGGGTGTAACAAGCATAGTGTGCACGCTGGGTGCATTTTACTAATTTGCTGTTAAAATAACAACGAAATGCTGCGCTATTGACTTTAGACCAGGTTTTTGTTGGTCAATGGCGAGATCACTTCCCACTGCCTCAAAATAGCAATACGCCCAGAATGCACCTGAACACACCTAGTTAACCATAGTCCGCGTAAATCCAACGGAGTTTAGGATGCCAAACACAAAGAAAGCGGAAGGTAACAGACATACGGCCTAAAATGAGTGACATCCGGCGGAATTTCCGGCGGCACCTGAACAATCCAGGAAGTGGAACGTCGTTGATAAAGACTTTTAACTATTTAACAGGTAAACTGACCAGTAGGCAAATCTCCAAACTGTCTGTGGATTCCATGAATTAAATCCTAAAATCTCCTGTTGCCTAAAGACAAGTAAATCCTGAAGACTTAAAGCGTTGAGTAACTTTACATAAAACACAACAACAATGCCCCCCACCCCCGCCGCCACACACTCTATTATCACCCCCGGCCTTCGCCCCCGTCTGCTCCTCATTTAGCCATGCGGCGTGTCCCAGTGCCTCAGTAATGGTTCCAGTGTGCCGGGCCAGTCAGGAGAAATGACAGAGCAGGGAGTCAGCCTCAGACCTGTAGGCCCAGAGCTCCGTACTCTGTCATTAGACACTTTAATGCAGCAGCAGCAGCACCACAGCCTGCTCGCCTCACTCCTCTCCCTCCCTCTCTGTCCTCCTCTGTTCTCTGTACCTCTTTCACTCTCACTCCTTATTCCCACACATATTATTCCATGGTATAATTTACTCACGCACTGAATGATGTGGATAGTCACGCTGGGAAAAGAGAAGTTAGATTGAGTTAAACAGAGTCTAGTGGCATGTTTTTAAAAAGGCAGGAAGGGGTTTTTCGGAGACCGAGGAAGTGCAACATCAACAGGTTCATGGCAGTGTGTACGGAGTGTGTGGTGGTGTGTAATTAACGGTAATAAAGATTTTCACTGTGAGGACAGTCATGCTCACAAATTAGCTTAGGTTGAAATTGAAATGTCTTACTTGCTAGTTGCACTGATAAAAATGTCTGTCCTAACATAGTCATTAAAATATGGTTCCAATTCAAAACCACTTTTTTTTTTCTAGAAACAATCATTTTCTTGTTACTAGTGCTCTGCCGCGCCTTGTTCTGTCTTGTTTTATACAGAAACTAATTTCTAGAAAATTCCTGAAACAAAGGAAATACCGGCCACTCCTGGAACAAGTCAAATTATCTCACTCCATTGACAGATATAGTTCTGGTATATAAAAACAAATTAATAAAAAATGGATGGCTCAATATGAGAAGAATGACTTACTCAGCCAGATATTTTTGCTGCTGTGTGCTCACGGCTGCAGATGTTTGACTTTAAAGTTCGTATTTACTGCCCCACTAATTTAAATAAAATCTGCTGTCAAAGGTTATGGAGCTACTGGGTCACACTTGGATCCTGAATATAGTTCTGTAATCATAGCTGTTCAACTAATATAGCAGATGTTTCTCCATGGCAAGACTGAATGTGTCTGTGTGTAATATTCTCATTATTGCCCTCTCCCTTGTCTCTCTCCGTTACGTTGGAACATGGCTGCAGATGAAGGGGATTCGCCCTCTGGATTGGATTGGCCCGGCTGTGCCATCCGCACCACATTAAAACCCATGACAAACACTGAGACGTTAACAGGCAAAGCGATCTTGACAGGCGACGGAAAAACCTTGGCACGTCCCTTATGTGAAATAAAGACATCAGAGCAGCGTAGTTTGTCTCTGCCCCGTTGAGAACACACTGTGATGCCAGGCCTGGCTCACAGACTACACTTTGCCAGGGATGTAAACAAACAGCACTGGCTGGGCCCCGAGCAGGCCACCCAATGCTGGAGAGGGCAGATCAGTGGCTCCATGTGGTGGTCATGCAAGATGAGCTGGGGTTAATACCGCCGTTAGCCAAATGCTGCTCGTACTAAGCTGGAACACAGCTTCTTAATTGGTGTATCTGTGTGAATCATTTGCTCCTGTCCGCTTCAGGAGGTGTTGCAATTTAAAGCCACTATGTGTACAATTTTCATGAGATTATAGCAGCTTTTGAATCATTCTTCTAAGGGCTTCTGAAGTTTTTGTCCATAGAAATGTGAGGTAATGTTGGTGACAATTGGTGCAGAATATGTGGCGTTTTCCGCCAACTGATCTCAGTGTCCTCCTTAAGAGAAGCAGTTAGACTAAAAAGTCTTGTCACAAGGTCTGCTTACTTGGTCGTACTCTTTTACCTAAATTTGGAGCATAGGTGCTCACACTGGAAAGACCCTCGAGGCAAATTTGTAAAATTTGGCTATATAAATAAACTTGACTAGACCAGAAAACAACACAACAAAATGAAGTACACATTTAGTATACTTAAATATGCTGATGTTGCCTACACTATTGTCCCTCAATGTAACACATAAAGGAGAAGCAGCTAAAAAGTCAAATAAATTGCGTCTTGGAAAACAAACTACTAAGCATTGAATACTTTTTTTTTTTTCCTTCTTCTTTTTTTAACATAATTTTTTGGGCTTTTCTGCCTTCATTGATAGGACAGCTAGGTGAGAAAGGGGAGAGAGAGGGGGAAGACTTGCTGGAAATCGTCACAGGTCGGATTCGACCCCTGGACCTCTGCGTCGAGGCATAAGCCTCGAGGTATATGTGCGCCTGCTCTACCCACTGAGGCAACCCGGCCACGCATTGAATACTTTGAAAAAGACTTCTTGCTTCTGTTTTTGCGAAATTTAATTGCAATGGCACTCCAAAGTCGCAGTTTGATTGGCGTCTGTGGAATGCGCATTTATTTCCTTTTTGTACAAATTGATAAACTACATTTATTTCCGGTATGCTAACTGTAACAACAATATGCTAACTGTAACAACAATATACGGTGACAGCTAGTATATTGTATCAAATCAGCAGAGTATAGACTTGAGACAAAGCTAGAGTGTATTTTCTGTAAATGTTCAAATTCTACACAGTGCCCTTTAAGATACAGATAGACATTTTGAGATGACAAGTGCAGATAATAAAATGAACGATGGCTTAATTCCATTTGTTTCAGTTTCAGCACCCTGGAATTGTGAATGCCCGCTCACTGTCACGCTGTCATGTCTTACTGGGACACTTGAATTGACGGAGCCATCGTTAAGTTTGCTAATTACACACATGCTTCTCCGACAAGTCAAAATGTCTTGTGAAAAAGGCTCAGCATTAAGATTGGATGATATACACTTGTATATTGTAGTTGCATTTCTCTGTAATGGTTGGTCACCATAGCTGCAAGAAACTGATAAGACTGTAAGAGTAATGGGTTGTCTGTGTTGCATGCATGCCTGTTGGGTTGTACCTGTGTGACCTCACACACAGTGGCTTTCTAGCTCTGTGCCCTCAGGTGTATTTATGTTTGTGACCGCTTGCTTTTACGACCAAAAAAAGAAAGCTCTCCACTACCCGCTGCTACCCTTCACAGGCCTTGTCTGAAATAATTATTTGCAAAAAACGCAGCAAAACATCACCCGCGTTTGCCCGCCCCCTCCGTCAAAATGCAATCAGTGTTAAAAGCTGACTATTGTGGCCTGCGCATTGTTTGTTAGTTTTTCAGCGATGACGTCTCCACTGTATACCTCTGTAAACCGCAGTCATTTCCGATGCTGCAATTGTTAACTGTCCATGTTTACTCAAATACCAAATAGTGTTGAAACACGTGTCAAGTTGCACCTCATGAGGATGGGTGTTTGCCTAACCACAGCGATGTCGGTTTCAGTTCCAACCATAACAAACCTGGAGATGTTTTAAACCCTGGTGCTGCCAGTCCATTTTTAACTTGTCTTGTTAGCGTCAGAGCTTTTCATTGTACCATTAAAGGATAAAAATATCTCCTATTAATCGTGTAATGAGATCTCTCAGGCCTCTTCCTTGTCTGTAGAGACGTATGGCTTTGGCGTACACACTGTGGTATCACTACTGTTAAAACTGAGATATAATAAGACCTCAGCAGCAGTCATTTGAGAAATATATTATCGTATATTCTTGAACTGTAGGAGACTATTTAAAACTACTACTACTACTACTGCTGTGTGTTGGACCACAGGAGCGGACTTCCCTGCATTTATTACCTCGATTAGAGGACGTGTGGGCTCAGTGCCGCGTGAGGGAACTTTTGAACCCCAGGTAAAGCAAATTCCCACATGTCAAAGATCCAGCTTCTCTTTTTATTTATTTTTTTTCTCTCCTATGTGACCGCACCCCATTTAGGCCCACGCACGTACTACAATTACTGTTACGATGAAACAGGGGCAAGGCTGTTAAACCAGAGCTGGAAGCAAGATCAAAGGAAATATGTTAATTTTTTATTTGACCTCTTCCTGACCGCCAATACTATGACCACCAGCGGTTCTGCGGTACGATGTTAACTCTCAACCGCACGCTTCATTTTGCACAAAAACACACATACACACATATAGTGTATGCACGCTCACAGATTTGCTTTTTCTGCACACATTGCTTTTAACTCATGATCGGCAATGTACTTTGAGGCAATAAGTGTAGGAGGGGTACGTTTCTGATAGTCTGTGTATACAAAGAAAACGCCTGTTTCTTCCTTGTCATGCATTGAGTTTCTCTTTTTGTTATAAAGTGATCTGGGTTCAAAGCTGCCACTCCACAAAAGACCTTTCACATTAGCTTGATTAATGGATCAACCGAGTGATGTTTTTACCTGAATGTCTTTGGAAATGTCTCCGTGCCCTGGGCAAGTAGGCTAGAAACCACTGTTTAGTGTTGTGTTTGACCCGGGTGATTAGATGATTAAACTTGTGTCTCCCCCTCATTAAGCACTGGCAGATGCCAGACGCTTGAGAGCATGTGCTGAGACACTGATGAAAAGGCTGCTATTTGTTTTCTCTTCTGGTGATGCTCGCGGAAGCATTTCTGGGCTTTTTTTTTAGGACACGCTGGTAAAAAAACAAAAACTACATTCAGAGAAACCTTTGTAACAATGATGGTGGATGTGTCCCCTTAGGTCTATAGTGCATTAAGGATGGAATGGCCACACAGGATTTGCCCTTGCGCTCTCTTTAATCTTAATCACAACAGCACACTCTCTCTCAACGGTCTCAATCAACAGTGTGTTATGCAACCGCAATATCATATCTCCAGCTCCAATGTGTTTTTCTTTGCTTTGACTTTCACAAAAGACTTAACATAAAATGCATTTTCACATTACAATGCTATTATAGTCTTTTCTATATATACTATATCTACTATATTTGAGTGTAAAGCAAACATATGATCGCATAGTTGTATTGTTGTATTTTGCATGATTTTAAATAGCGCAGCATAAGCATCATTTCACATTATTTTCACACAAAAAAGTTTCTAAAACATTCTGAATAAACAGAATGGTCCACGGACCATTAATGGAGAAAACAACGCCATTTTGTTTTCTACATTCGACATGTTATAGGCTTTGTACAAAAACCTTGTAACAATATGCAAAAAAACACATTTAACAAAGCCTACCTGGTGTCAAAAAAATCACAACAGCACGCAATCTTCATCAACAGTGTTACGCAACTGCAAGCATTTATATCTGTGTAGCAAAGAGTAGAACCATTACCATCTGAAATTACTAGAAAACATTACGGTCGAGAGCCAGCCAGCCACATAATGACTAAAGTTTGTAGGATTGACATTATATCTATACTCTTAAGATGATGCTAGATGTTTCTCTGATAGGATTGGATCTAGCACGGAGGTTTTTCCATATCAGACTTAACTGGCTATTCTATTGGTCAACTTTTTTAGCTAAGTCTCATTAGTCTTCAGTCTTTGACTAATGACATGTTGAACTCATAGGCATACAATGCACCATGGATCATTTCAATACACTCAGGCCTTTTGCTGCTGCAGCTTTACTTGGTCTGGTATGACCAGTAGCTCAGTAGCTTGTGGGGGCTAATGTTAGCTAATCGCTATGTTACTGAGATTGTTGAGTTAGTCCACTGACTCTCTGAATCTTCTCTACTTGCGCTATTATTTCACTATGTTTTACCACTACTCTGCTACTTTTTTTTTTTTTTTTTTCAAAACTCTGTTTATTAGCATTTTTTCAAAATCTGCTTTGATCTTTTCCAGGGTCTACTCTGTCACTCTTAAGTTTTGTTAAGATGTTATATATAATATATATTAGTACAGAAAAAATACTTTGCACATCTACAACGTGAAACAGGTGCGTCAGAGGGGGACAAGCAGGTCAAAAGTTGCAAAGAAACTCTCGCACACTGTCCAACTTGCAAAAAATATAAAGTTTAACTTTAGTACTCGACCATCTTCAGGCAAAAAAAAAAAAATACAAAAAAATTGCCTGAAGATGGTCTAGTACTGAAACGTTGCCTACTATTAAAATTTATATTTTTTGGAAAATTAGACAGTGTGCGGGAGTTTCTTTGCAGAAAATACTATTCAACAATTGACCACACAACTTCCTGTCTCGTAGTGATGAAGACACCAAGGATTATCACCCGACTCTGCAGTTCCCCTCAGCTCTACAAAGCTTTACAGTATATCGTCTTTCAGTTTATTGTTTTCATTTTCTGGTGCACAACTTCACTGTTTTGGTTCACTCTCACTGCTCTCATACAGTAGCACCAATTTAGGCAGCAGGCGGCTGTTTTCAGTGAAAATAGCTATAAAACAACAATAGCCTAGTCTGGCTATCACCAGACCAAGCTCAATCTTTTAAGATTGAACATCAGTCTGGGGAGTCTGCTCTGTATATTCTAATGGGCGCAGTCAATTGGCATAGGTCAAATGACTCTGTAGATAATTGGATAGTCCTTCAACCAATGAGACCATCGATCTGGGTGACGTAGCAGCGACAGCGGCATCAACGGGATGCTGCGCTTTGGTGGCCGCCTTGTTGAATGTAAACAAGAAGCTGCTTGGTCGCTTCTCTATCGTCATCGTGTTAAACCCGCCTATAGCCTGCCAGGTGGGTAAGCCAGTTTGTGATTGGTTCCTGCAAATTTGTAACGGAAGCAGGATAGATAATCGTACAGGTTTCCAGCCTGAGCTGCAGGGAGAAATCAAATCGCCGGCACATCGGGCTGGGTTTACCCAGAGTGATAGAGATGGTTTTACCCGGTCTAACAACAACCGCTACGCTGCCTGCTCAGCAGCGACACAGTTAGAGACTAGCTGGTGAACATAGATACAGATATTTCCCTCAGTTGCTGGGGTTAGTTCAAGTTTTGAATGTAACACAAATGGGAGGAGATTAAGGGATTTATGCATACTGTTGGGTGCTTATAGCAACATTAGGGAGCGTGGATGCAAGTTAATACAAGTTAACAATATGATAATAAACAAACTGTGCTTGCTGCCCATATCCAGCTGTTGCCTTGTGTTGGTCATTGCCTGTGCCACAGAGCACCGCTGGTCAGTAGTGGCGGAATGTAACTAAGTACATTTACTCAACTACTGTACTTAAGTATACTTTTGAGTCAAAAGTATAGTACAGTACAATAGTTGAGTAAATGTACTTATAGAAATACTCAAGTTAAGTTAAAGTATGTCAAAGGTTTTGACATACTGTACTTTTATACTTCTACTCCACTATACTTAAGAGGGAAATCTGGTATTTTTTACTTGACACTTATAGTTACTAGTTACTTTTTACATAAAAAACTATTTATACAAATGATATGATGCAGTACTACACTACTAATTTACCCAGTAGCATATAAAGTATCTAAAATGGGCTCCACATTGACAAACTACAACAATGAACTACTCTTACATATTTGTTAGTGATCAAATCAGAATAATATAATATTCTACAATATAACCCTTTTGAAAGGAGCCACTCATGCATAATAAGTGCTTTTAAATTTGGGACTTTTACTTGTAATGGAGAATTTGGTATTTCTACTTTTACTTTAGGAAAGGATCTGAGTACTTCTTCGACCACTGCTGGTCAGTAACCGGTAGTCATAAGTTCACTGATGTGCCGCCATGCTTGTTCAGAATATCTTTCTTTTAAAAATGTTCTTTTAGCTTTAAAATGACACACTGTAAAATGACATAATGAATGAATGCAGGACACTTTCAGAGCATAGTTTAAATACAAAATCTCCTTTTTTGAATACAAAATCCCCATCATCAACATTTGCATGTAAGGCTGATGCTCCAACCGTTTCCTTTCATTCATATAACACCTTTTCTTTTCACTTAGTCAAATAATCCTCCACTATTTCTTTTGGCAACATTTTTCCGACATTAGAAAAAAGGTTTAGATCAGGCAGCAGCTTTGTGCTGTGGCCTTCAGATTCCTGCGTACACACTTTTTAGTCAGTGTGTGGCTTCCAGAGTCAGGTGGAAAAGTGGCAGGAGGAGCTATACTTTGGTCTGTGTTGTGAGGCCTGAGGCTCAGTGCATGACTGCCACCTAGTGATGGCTTAAGACACTAAATGGACTGGTGTGGTCTTCTACAGCAGTGATTCCCAACCAGGGGTACATGTACCCAGGGGTAGTCGATATCCTTCGCGTTCCACTTCAGGAATTGCTCCGGTGCTGCAGGAAATTCCGCCAGATGCATGTCTTATCTGTTTCCTTCCGCTTTCTTTGTGGTGGAATTTAAAATTCGGTGGATTTATTTGGACTATGGTTGACTGCTCCTCAGATCTCTGCAGGGTAAATTGAGACAGCTAGCTAGACTATCTGTCCAATCTGAGTTTTCACTCACACGATTATTTTGCAGCGGCTCTGTGCGGAGCTTAGCACCGCCCATGACGATTCTGATTGGTTTTAAGAAATGCAATTAAACCAGAGCACGTTTTTCGCCCATCCCGGAATGCTATGTGGAGTGGCCAGACCCTCCTTCAGCGCGCTTTGGATGAGTGTCTGGCAAAGTGAGACTAACCCAAAATATAAATAAAAATAGAAATTATGATTTGATTAAAAGAATGTATCCACATATTAACATTACATCAACTGTAACACCTAAACAGTACATGTTGCAGTTATGTAAGAGTGTGTAAAACTAGTCAGTAAGTGAGCACAGACGTTTAAACAGGTAGCTAAAAGTAATGGATAAGAATGGAGTTTATTGCCACAGTAAGTTACACGAATGTGTGATTTTTTAATAATATATAATAATATACATTTAAACATACATTGTGAATTGATAAAGTGGTACGTGAGTTCATCTGACATGCTGCGGGGGTACCTCGGACCAAAACGGATGGGAACCAATGACCTACAGTATATTCACATGAACCGTCCGTTGTATAACTGGCCTTTGGAGGAGTGATGTTTTCGGTTGCATGGGTGACATGGGTGCATTTTCACATCCCACAAGTATACATTAAGGATCTCCTCCAAATGTCCTCGCTGTCTTTACGTTTTGTTTCTAACTGCCATCTCTCCTGTGTTGTCTCCTTCAGGCTCGCATGGCATTGGACAAAGGAGCTCAGGCTGTTATCTTTGATGTCAGTGATGATGCCAACGCTGCCGCTGAGGTCAGTGTGCAGCCACAGCTACCGCTATATATTTATCTATAAAATATGTGAGACAAAAAAGCACACAGAAATGTCACACTCATATTTCTGTGTATTTCTCTTCCTGCTTTGGTTTGCACAACACACACTCACACACACACACACACACAAACACAGCTGCAAAAAACCGACTCCCTCCCCCATCCAGTCGTGCTGGTGGCGGCGGAGGATGCTGAGAAGCTGATGGGTTTGGTCAACAAGAACGAGGAGGCCAAAGTTCGTATTGACATCCTGGTGGAGCAGCCTAGATGGGTGAGCAGTGAAACACATGGACACACCGCTCTGACTTTCCTTTCATTGGCTGGAAGAATATATAATGAAATCATATAAATATTATGCTCTGCTTCCATCCTCTTCTTCCTTTGCAGCCACATGATGTGGGTATCCTGCTCACCATTGTCCTAGCTATTCTGGCCATCGTCCTAATATTTGCTTTCCGCTCCAAGTGCAAGCCCAACAGGACCTGGGTGAGTGAAAGCGACAACGTTGGTAGAAGTGTAAAAGCTCACAGAGATGAGGGTGACAGTGGATCGTCTTCATTTTGGATGCACAGCTCAGCTGGAGATCTTTTAAAGGTTTTTCTAACGCTCGCTGCTTGTGTGTGCAGGACTCTGTCCATCAGCAGACCATGCGGGCCATTAGTCGACTGGAGACCAAAACCTACAGCTCCCAGGGCTGCTCGGGCTCTCAGCACCACCAGGCACCCTGGGGGTCAGCCAGCAGCTCCAACTCGAGCCCTGTATGTGCTATCTGCCTGGAGGACTTCCAGGACGGGCAGGTAAGAGAGCGAGGAACATACTGGATCTGTAGATTTATCGGTCCTGGTCAGCTATTTATCATCACATCTACCTCCGTCTCACTTTTGTCCCAGCATTTGAGGATCATCTCCTGCGCTCATGAGTTCCACAAAGAGTGCGTCGACCCCTGGCTGCTACAACACCGCACCTGTCCCCTCTGTATGCACAACATCATGGGTGAGGAAAAGCTTATTTCCAGTCAAGTTTTGGTGAAAAAGGTGCCCATTAGACTGAACGATTTCAAACTCCAGAAACCTTTCAACATATTAATATTGTTATGAAGTTTAGTTTTCAATAACTATGATCACTTTTCAAAATGAGGACCCTGATCATCTGGGAACACGTGGCTCTCTTTTCCATTCAGGCCACAATGCGGCAATAGAAGAATCTTAGTCAGTTTGAAATTCTACATTTGGAATTTGGATTTAAATAGATGTACAGTTTTACTAATACCAACTCTGACATTTTTAACCCCTTTTTGAGTCTGCTATGATAAGTGCTGTATAAATAGAAGTCAATGTTACCCTGCAGTTTTCTGTATATTCTGACTGCTGCATTGGTCCACAGGGACGGAGCGGCAGCCCCAGAGGAACAGACTCCAGCAGAGTCCGGAGCAAAGCCAGAGTTTCCTTCACCCTCAGCCTTACAGCAGCCCACGCAACCACCCCTTCCCCCAGCACGCCATCCCCTTCTCTATGAGGCCCCACTATCCTCGTGGACCCTCTGGACATTATCCCTCCCTGGGCCACTACACCGGCTCTTCTCCCGTGGATGCCCAAACACTACGTTTCCTCACCAGCAGGCCGCTTGCGTCCGGCTGTGGGTACCACCTTCCTGCAGAGGGTCCCGGGAGGCCCCACAGGATTGGAGGTAACTGCAGAACTTCCACTCACCACTACACCCCACGTCGGTCCTGCCACAACTACCGCTCATCCTGTCCGGCCCAGCGCAGTGCATCCAGCTCAAGACTGCACCACACCGCCTCCGTCACACCACAGCCGCGTGGAGCGCCGGCCCATAGCCGGCAGGACGACGGCAGCTGCTCGGGTGGCAGCTACCACACAGAACGCAGCGGATACTTGGCTGATGGGCCAGCCAGTGACTCCAGCTCAGGGCCATGCCACGGCTCCTCCAGCGACTCAGTTCTCAACTGTACTGACGTGTCCCTGCAGGGGGTTTATGGCAGCTGGTCCACCTTCCGTAGCTCTCTGAGCAGTGACTATGATCCGTTTGTGTATTACGGGCCAGGGCCTGGGCGCGCCCCTCGCAGGAACAGCCTGGAGGCCGATGCCCAGGCCCGGCCCAGGTCTCTGGATTCTGTGGTGAACAAAGCGGGCTGCCCCGAGGAGCAGCCGCAGACTGTGTTCAGCCACATCCACTACCACCGCCACAGACACCACCACTATGAGGAGGGGGAGCACAGCCAGGGCCCGAGCAGAGGCTCGGACGAGGAGCAGGGGGGCGCTGCTGCTGCTGCTGCTGCAGCGGCACCTGCTCCTCTTGTCCTGGACAAAGACTTGCCTGTCTGCCCTCCTAAGCACAGCCCCTGCCAGTGCCCAAAGCCGGACCCCACAGATCGGCCCAGTCCTGGGACAGAGTGTCAGGACCATGACCCCAGCAGCCCTGCAGGACCTCCTGTCCTGGTGTCCCCAATCCCTTTACAGCTTCAACCCCACTGCTGCCACCAGGGGCACGGACACCCTCCTGCTTCTCTTGGGCGAGTGGGTGGCTGTGTGCTTGATGGGCCCTCTGTTCGCTTCCACCAGAGCCTAGATCTGCAGGATGACCGTAGCATCCACATCCACTACGGCCAGGGCCCGGGCTTTTGCTGCTCCCCTCCGGAGCTGCACCCTGCCTTGCTCCCCGTGCCCCTCATTCTGGACTCTGGAGGTATGGAGGACTGGCCTTGCTATGCCGGGGCCCATGTTGTGTGGCAAAAGCGGGTGCAGCAGGCCCGCTCAGAGCCTCAACTCTTGGGGCCTGGGACCTCTATGGACAGGCCACCCTGCAGGTTCCACCACGGCCCTGCTGCCGACCGCAACACAGACATTTGTTTGTACTGCCAAACATTACACTACAATCAGGGTGGGTGTCTCACTTTTTTATCTTTAATATCATGACCAGCCCTTTGGACTTAAAGGATAATTTGGGGTTATTATTTATTTTTATATAGTTTTGGCTGGCATTTCTATTGCTTGTGATAATGTTGTACTCTCCAAAATAATTGGTAAGCTGTGGGAACACGGCAAAGTCGCTACACCGCAGTTCAGGGCTGCACGATATGAGGAAAATATGTGATTTGCGATAACGACATTACTTGCGATAAATGAACAGATATTAAAGTACTCAGTTCTGCCTTTCTGCTGCTTTCAGTATTGCTGCTAAAATACAACACTTGCTTGTTGAATTTAAAACAAATGAAAGGAAATCATTTCCAAACTTCTTTTATTGAACAAAATGAACAAACTGAACGTTGAATTAAACATAAAATGCACCAATAAAAAAGTTAGGTTTTTTAAGTGCAGTTTTCTACTGATATTTTCTTTCAACTGACACAAAAAAATCTCTGAGTGTCTTTCGCGATGTGTAAAAAAAATAAAAAAAAACGTATATTGTGCAGCCCTAGCACAGTTGGACCAGGCAAGAAACAAGAGTAGTCAGATGATCTGACGGGTTAACAAGTCAAAGTCAAAGGTTAAACTGCAGTGAGCACATCTGAAATGTCACAAATAAAGAGTTCCGGTAAGTACGGAAAGTACAGAAGGTCAAAATTGAACCAGAAAGTCAGTCTGTGGTCGATGCTCAAATGGACAGTTTGGGTAAAAATTGTATTTGACCTTTGTTTCCTCTTTCGAATCGGTTTGGCTAACCTGTTTACAATCTGTATGTTCACCTGACTGCTTGCCTTCAGGGTTCAAACTTAACTTAACATCCACCTGCCAAATGGCTAGTGAATGTTCAAATTTTACCAGCCACTCAATAGATCACCATTGGGGTTTTTTTGGGCTGGTGAGTGAAGCAAATCTACCAGCCACTTGCATATTTGACCAGCATTTGGCTGGTGGATGGTGCTAATTTTGAACCCTGACTGATTTGGTAAGTACTTTGTTTTTATTACAAATACTGTAGAATATACAAACATAAGCCCTGGGAAAAAAAAAACTGGAATGGTTCTTTTAGACCTGCATACCATTTTTCTGTATTCTTTGTTTCTCTTTGTATTATTTTTTTTAAAGATGACTGGAGCTGTTTTTGTGTCCCCCAGGATCAGAAGAGGAGTCTGGCGTGTGAGAACTTGTTGCATCCCCATTATCACGCTGCTACACAGGAGCCAGAATGGACAAGCCTCTCATTGGCTATCGCTCTCATGTCTTCCACATAATTCCACCAGCAATGCCTCGGTTCAGCCGATTCCCCAGCTCCCCCCCCCCCCCAGGATTCAAAGCTCACATGCTGGAATGCTCTTTCAGCTGAGTACGATTGAAAATTATCGTGATTAAATCATGCTTACAATTTTAGAATAATTCTAGACCCTTTATAATGTTGTATATGGAAATATATTGAATGATTTGGGAGTTGCTGGGGAAACAACTCATACACCACCAAGGGGGAAGAAGTGTTTTTCCTTGTTTCTGCTCGTCAGTTATAGGAAGATTATTCATCACCCGGGTTCAACCTTTAAAGTTTTTTTTTTTTTTTTTTTTTGTCCGGTCACGAAAAAAAAATCTACTTGCCCAAAGTCAATTTTTACTGGCCCCTATATAAAGTGTTTTTTTCGAGAGAGAGAAAACGTGGAAAAAAAAGTTTAAAAAAAAATTCTTTAAACCATCAAAAGCGCCTCAAATCATTCAACAAGCATTCTTTGGACGGGGGCAAGAGAACGACATCCTCATTTATGATACGATGATGCCCGAAACGGGCAGGTGGGTTGTTTTATTTACTTTCCGGACGTGGCGTTTTCACTTTCCCCGGGGCCATCGGGCAACCCAAACTGTTGAACCCTGATCACCGACATGATATCACAAGTTCCCATGCTCCCAAGCAACGAATGATCCCCGCTTAGGGCGTTGAGCCCTCGTGAAGTGAGACTCCATCTCTGCATTGCTCACTCTATTGCAAAATAACTTGATTTACTTTCAGAGGTACTTACTTCCACCAGCGTGATCTTTGTCTTCCTTCGCTGAGTCCAGTCTCAGCTGAGAGAAGCTTTTCCCTCCAGCCTACCTCAGCTCAAATTTCTTAACATGCCTCACACAACGGGGGTCTTTAAAGGTACTGCTGTACATTTTTTAATAATTTTTTTTTTATTTTTGTCACAACCATGTAGCTCCCATAAACTCAACAAAAAAGTGATCCTCTTGGCAGTCTGTCCAAACGGAGAGAAAGCTTGATGCTCAGCCCCTCAGTCGGACAGCATTCGCTGAGGTTGCTGAGCCTTGCATGGGCCTTGTTTTAAATAATGGCAGCTTTTTTCAACATGTTTGTTTGTGTTTTGGATCATTTTCTGTTTGTTTTTTTTTATTATTTTTTTTGTCCGTAATTGTTTTGATTTTTTTACCTTTCAAAATGAACCGGTTTGACTGAATTATGTCGTCGTCATTACAACTTATTGCCTTGTTCTTGTCATTTCTCTTGCCAGTGCCTACTTCACATGTTTGACCCCGGTGCTGTTAAACCGCCTGATCAGTGCAGAGTAAACAGGCCTCATCACAAGGATGCTGCTCCTTTACTGCCTAATTCATCACAATGTTGTATTATCCTCCAAAAAGGATATTTACCCATCCAGCAACTAAAGCTTTACAATATTGCGGCCATAGAAAAGTGATAGTGACTATATTTAATGATATAACTGGAGTAAAGCCATGCTCTGTAGACCTTACAGTCCCAAGCATCAGCTCCGTCTGCTGCCGTAGCACCAGTTTAATGAAAGCTCGGAGTGCCTTTTTCCCACGATTTTCAAACCGTAATGGGTAGAGCCTGAGAAATGTCTCAGGAACAATCAAACACTGGAATAAATGGGAAGAATAGATCTTGGTTACAGTAATGATACCCGAGTTGGTAAAAGTTCCTTTGTCGTGGTAAAGGTGCATTGCCAATCCCTGCTTTGAAAGATCCACCTTGAATCAAAAATCTAACACAGTATTTCAAAGATGTTTTTTTTTCATTCAGATAAGTCATTTTTTTAAATGTTTAACCATCTCTCCAAACTATAAACGACAAATCAAGGTTTAAATCCCCGTTACCTACTATTCCCTCTCCTCCTATTTAGCCACTGTGGCAGACTGACAGACAGAAAAGAAGTGTTTATATCCCAGCGAAATGACTCTGAACACTATTACGGTGTAGATAAAAGTCGAAGATGTCTCTCTTATTTTCAGGTTAACCACAGACTTCTTCATGTGCCCGCATGTACATGGCTAAATAATCAGAGATCAGAGCTATAGGAATTTTGTTCTAGCGTGGACTTTCCCTTAAAGGCTCTTAAAGTCAAAATGTGAAAGAAGCAGTCCGACTTCAGATCCAGTTTAACAGCAGAGCTCATGGGTATTGCAATGTAACCAGTAGCACTTAACTAAAGCCTCATGTGTGCCTTATTCATTCAAACTGTTCATAATCCTAAATCAGGAACCTCCCAACACTCTAAGCTCTTACATGTCTAACCAAAGTGGCAAAATCTTGAACACAGTGAATTTATAACATAGTATGTCTTGTGCCTTTTTCCCCCCCGCTTCAACCCTTTTCTTAAAGCTTTAGTGCTTAACTTTTTTTATGTTAATGAACGTTCGTTACATTCAAGCCATTGCCAAATGAGTTGATACAAAGCTAATTAAGACTATAAGCTCCACACGACTCTCTCTGGATTTCTCAGTACGGCTATGTTCAGAAGATTTTGGCGTCCGGCAACTTCCGGGCGCAGACACTCAAGCAAAAATAATTACCTCTTCTGAAGAGTCCATTATGGTTTTTTAATCCTCCGTGTCCTCCTTGGCTACTGGCAACTGACGCGTGTGCGATTTCAGAAGGCTTGCGTCACGTCGATGCAACAACTGTCATTGTTGTCATTACTTAGAATTCCTCATGGGGGAGACAGAAACTACGCACCATAGCTCCAAATCCCAGAAGAGAGAACATGGCAGAATTGAAGTGGAAATCCTTTTGGTGTCAATATCTTTGGACAACCATGCAGAAATGTTCAACTGCAGTCCCTCGTACTAATACCTCACTTTGAATGTGTCAACGCAGCGTCCTCCAGCTAAAGTATCAGGGTTTCCTTGTCTGTTATTGTCCGTGCCCAAACAGTCTCAGAGACTGAAATGGAAATGACTGAATTACAAGCAGCACTTTGGCTTGAGCACATTTTATATTAAAGAAAAAAAAACAACGTAAAACTCATAGTATTAATTTAGCCCCAGACCATCAGCACATGGAAAATAGCATTTAGTGATGCTGCCGAATATCTGATGTGATTTCATCCTGTTCAAGATCTTTCTCTTTGTGTTATTTTTTTTATGTTTGTTTTGTCATGTTTTGCAAGAATAATGAGCTGAAACTGCCTTTTCTATGAGTAAAAGTCCCTTCAGAACATTAAGGGTTATGTCAGTATATTTTGGATACTTTGTGTACAAAAAGAGAACAACAAAAAAAAACAGAAATGAGATAGTGTTGTATTTTATATATAATAGAACATTTCAATATAGTGACATGTCACTAATATATTTATTTACTAATATATTTATCCATTTTGTCCAGGTTTGAAAGAGGTGTTTCTGTATAGACTGAATGTTTCTATATAGAAACTGACCAGTGCCATCACAGATGTATCAACCTGTCTTCATTCCAATTATATGCAAATAAATTATTTTGAAATAAAACCTCCGTGCTGAATACATTTTTATTTGCAGGAGAATCCAAAGGAACTCCTACAGCGTCAAAGGAGTTGTGTTTGCATGCCAGTGTTGTTAAAGGAATAGTTTTTTAGGAATCCTAAAAAAGAAGAATTACTCAAAACATTGATGTACAATACAACCCTAAGGAAGTTCTATTAAAATGAGTGGAAATAAACTGTGGGTAGAGTATATAGTGTGCTGCTCAAGGCACAATCTAAACATGGTTAACTGCAAAGGTTGTATGATAATTGGAATAAGGATCTCAAAGTAACACAAAATGTTTGTCACAAAAGTGCCTATATCCCATAAGGAGCATCACCACGAATGGTAAATACCATACAGATAGATGGCGAGAATATATTTTACTTGACATAACTTTTATAACGCCCTCATGCACCCCTTCTGGGTGTGAACAAAAGAGAACAAAGATTGGATGTCTACTACTAAAAGTGTGTGTGTGTGTGTGTGTGTGTGTGTGTGTGTGTGTGTGTGTGTGTGTGTGTGTGTGTGTGTGCGCGCATGTTTCCTTGCTCTGCAGAAAGACATGGCTTACTGCAAGTATAGTGTGATAGATTGTGATACCTATAAATATGAATGTATGTAGCCAGACAGTAACCAATGACATGATCTTATATGTATAGGAATTATGAAATAACTTCTTTTATTTAGTAAAGATCGTAACCAAAACCCTGTGGTGGAAAGTGTGAAACTTACTTATAAGGCGTGAAATTTACTTGCGTATAAATTTCACAAAAAATAATAATCCAATTTTCCCAACATTAACATAGGTGAATTGTTCTGTAGCCATATATCTAAATTGAGACACACTGTAGCCACAGCGCCGCTGTTTTGACAAAGAGGGGACACATGGGACTTTGCTTATCATTTGATCTCAAACTTAGTGCGCCGGAAATGCGACCGATTTAATCACTATGGAACCCCAGTTGTGAATGCAGAGGCTGAAAAGGGAAAGGTCTATCATGCTACAATAGATTTGAGTGGGGATTCGACTGGCATCATTTTTTGTGTAAAAATTATTTTGATTTGAACCATGACTTCAAGTCATATATGACTGAGTTTGGGAAATACATGTATTTACTTTCTTGACTTTCTCTTGGCAAGAAAGCAAATAATCATATTTTCCAAACTGTCAAACAATTCCTTTAAAATATGTACCTGTTTCCCACCCACACAGGCCAACCTGCGTGATCATGAGTATCTTTTTTTTTTTTAGTCATACAGCAGGCAATCTATAGACAACTTAAAGCATATCTGATAACACTTGCAGCTTGTCACATGAAGATATTCAGCACTTGGTACATGTGTTTGATATGCTGTGTTGTTGATTGCCTCTGAAATGCACGGCCATATATAACAGTGTAAGTGTGGTTTGGCAGCAGCAGTCGGAGGATCAGTTGAAGGCTTTGGCCTGCCCTGCGGGTGTCAGCACAGTGAGGTTGCCCCTGGCATCTTGGTCCTTCTCAATGGCCTCAAAGAGAGACTTGAAGTTGCCTGCCCCGAAGCCCTGGAGAGAGAACAAGCACACACAGATGGCTAATTACCCAAAGATCTAGCGTCTTCTGTGTCATTTGTTATGGCTCTGGGGATCTCCTCTCAGACACCGTTCAGGGTGTTCAAAAACTTTGATGTTGGATCACGGCAGATAAATATTCCCACATCCACTCCGCTCTGACAGGGAGCTACGCTCACCTGGGGGGCTCGCAGATTAATCATGTAAATATTTTCATAGATAATCAAAAAGATCAAGTGTTGGCGTTTGCTCTGAGGAGATTCTTTGCTGTGGTTCAGATTCAGTTTCTCACTTTCATGCATTGTGCATCCACATCTGTAGATCTGTGCTGGAGAGTGACAAGATGTGCCTGTTCTGACAAGCAGAATGGGTGCTAGGTGTTAGAAATTAAGTGCCACAGGGTGCAACCCAATCCAAAGATCCCCCCTCACTGTGAGGTGGGGAGCCTTTTAATCTGTATCTGTGATAGATTTACTGAGCTTTTACAAGTGGGCTACTGTTATACTGCTCACACTGGGTGGGACCTGCGAACAGGTGTTCAGGTGGCCTGCTCTCGGCTTCTTAAAGGTGGTGAAGGGAAGAAACAAGAGGTGGAAGAAGTCTTCAGATCCTTTACTTAAGTAAAAGTACTAATACCGCACTGTAAAAAATACTCTGACTCTTACAAGTAAAGGTCCTGCATTAAAAATGTTACTGAAGTAAAAGTATGTAAGTATCATCAGGAAAATGTACTTAAAGTATTACAAGTAAAAGTACTCAAGGCAGAAAAATCCTCACATTTTAGAAACAGTTCTGTCTATCCACTGACAGTGATTAATGGCCTACTCATTTCAGCTGGACTTGTAGGCCGTTAAATTGTTTGGGTAGTTTAATTTATAATAAAACATATTATTTTATAAACTACATGTGTTTTGTGTGCAAAAATCCTAATCTGTAAAGTAACTAAAACTGTCAGATTAATGTAGTGGAGTAAAAAGTACCATATTTTTCTCGGAGTAGAAGTAGAACGTGGCATGAAAAGAAAAGACCCAAGTAAAGTACAAGTAACTCAAATTTGTCCTTAAGTACAGTACTTGAGTAAATGTACTTAGTTACATTCCACCACTGTAAGAAACAGGACCACAGGCCTGTAGATCCTACCACAAATACACATAATAGGATTACCCTCCAGTAATCAGTTAAACCAGTGGTTTGGGTAACCGGTATGTTGCACTTACAAAGTGGTTGTTCCGCTGAATAACCTCCAGGAAAAGAGTTGGTCTGTCCTGCACAGGTTTGGTGAAGATTTGAAGGAGGTAGCCCTTGTCATCAAAATCAACTAAGATTTTCAATTCCTTAAAAGGAAACACAGATAGTGTATAGTTTAGAACACAAGCAAAAAGTATGGAAATAATTTCAGGTTGGCTGAAATAATACTGTCTCCTCACCTGTAAGCGGTCGAGGTCCTCCTTCACCTTGATCTTGGCGGTTCTGAGATTCCTCCGCAGGGTGTCGTAGTACAAGTCAGGCGCTGAGAGGAACTCCATCCCTCGGGCGCGCAGGTTCACTACCTGATTTAAGACCGGGGGGGGGGGGAAGCAGGATCTAAAACTTGCCTTTACTTGCAGATTTGGGAAAGCTGTGCAAAGATGAAGCTGAAGTTTGTGGAATTTTGTTGATAATCAAGTGCAGGAGACTCACGGCTTGGATGATGTTTGACGTGTTGAGGGCGATATGCTGAACGCCTGGTCCCCCGTTGTAGTCCACGTATTCCTGGGAAGAGAGAAATGCAGAACTGAGGCAGGGGTGTAAACCGAAGGTGTCACCAATATCGACAGAGGGATCCGCATACAGAAGGTTTTGATTTTGTTCATCATTCTGTGCCTCAAGCTGATAAACCGCTGCGATAAAGCGCATTTATCTTTTGTGATACACTACTGCGATAAACCGCTGGGGTACAAACTGCGATACAAACTGCGATAACTGCTGCGATAACCCACTGTGATACATACTGCGATAAACCGCTGTGATAAACCGCTGTGATAAACCGCTGTGATACACACTGCGATAAACCACTGAAATAAATATAAACGTGATAAACAGAAAGTATACTACAGTAATTAACTGAGCTGATAAAGTCCCACCTGGATTTGTGAGATTTTTTTCCCCATTGCAGGTTCGTTGATGGGCATCTTGATGGTCTCTTCGTAGTTGGTCACCACTATGGACCTCAATGAACTGTATTCCGTGTGGATCTGCTTGTCGTCTATTGACCAGAACCGATGGAACATCATACACTTCAGATACCTGGAATTTGGACAACGGAAACAGAGAAGGTGACGATGATGAGCTTAAAGAACGTGCCTTTTTTCCTTTTTCTTTTATTGAAACAAAATGTGGACTTTTTTCTTTTAAAGACTAGCGATGTTGTACTGGATTCCGTTTTTTTTTAATAGCTTCGCTCACTTATCAAACTGTGACAGAGGTGGAGTGAAAGTGTGTGTATTTACTTATCCTTTTGCCCTGTGTGTCTGTGTGTACATGAGCTCCAGCAGGAGTCTTACCAGTCTGAAACTGGCACCATTTGGTCATCTGGCTGGTTTCCCACTACATGATCGATGAAGTTCAAACCTCCTGGTGGACTACGAAGAAAAGAATAAAAAACAAACATTGCATGGGTACTTTTCCATGAAAGTTCTGAGAAAAATACTCGTTGCATACATTTTGGTAAAAGCACAAGACAATTTGATTTGATACTCACAGTGTGGCTAACAGAGGATCTCTAAACAGAGGCTTATTGTAGCCTGGCAGGAAAAGGCCTTTGTACGGACTGAGGTACTCAATGAGTGTGTGTGTTGTATCTCCATACTGAGGACAAAAACACGAACACAACATTATTATTTGTTCCCAGTTTCACGCGTGTAGGCTTTTCAAATGTGCGTCACTCTTTACGTACCGTTTGAATGACAGCATACTTGACCCTGCCCTGGCTGTCCTGCTCCACCCAGGGTTCCTTGACGATTACAGCTCCTCGCTCTTTGGCCGTCTGTCGGCGGACATGTTTGGGATCAGTTGGCATTGGTAGAAGAAGTATTCAGATCCTTTACTTAAGTACTTTGTAAAAGTACTAATGCAACACTTTAAAAAATACTCTGTTACAAGTAAAAGTCCTGCATTGAAAATGTTACATAAGTGAAAGTATGTAAGTATCACCAGGGAAATGTACTTAAAGTATTGAAAGTACTCAATGCAGAAAACTCCTCACATTTTAGAAACTGGAAACGATCCAAACAGTTCTGTCAATCAACTAAGTGATTAATCGGGCTAATCGTTTAAGCTGTACTTGTAGGCCTGTATATTGTTGTGCAGTTTAATTTATGCAATGCTATGTTGTGCAAAAATCCTAATTTGTAAAGTAACTAGTAACTAAAACTGTCAGATGAATGTAGTGGAGTAGAAGTAGAAAGAGTGGCATGAAAAGAAAAGACTCAAGTAAAGTACAAGTACCTCAAATGTGTACTAACTTGAGTAAACATACTTAGTTACATGATTCCACCACTGTCAATTGGGGAAATACAGGAGCGTGACAACAGTTGTTCTGTCTGAAGACAGCTCCTGGAAGCCCTCCAGTGGCTGAAGACAGAATATCTCCCCATACATGCTGTAATATACTGCTTTAAGTATGAGGCTACTGTTGGTCTCTGTTCAAAGTCAGAGAGAGTTTATCCAAACCTCCAGTCTGACCTCGACTGAGGTAAAGAGTTCAAATGAGCTGCTAAATATCAAAGCTGCACTGTTGCACCACCGGCATGTTTGCCCCTATTTCAACACCAGCTGGGTGCACCGCACGTAGAATGATAATACAAATCAGGTTGGGTTTATTTCTTGAATTTGAAATACAATTGCAGTTGAAAATTCCATTAAGTTAGTGGAGGTGAGTGAATATACATATCAGTATATACGTTACATTACATATACACCTGCCAATTGCACTTACTATATATTTTTTGTTGTTGCAAATTCTGCACTCTATCCATTCAGCCTTTTTTTTTTCTTTTTTTCTTCCTATGTTAAACAGCGATTTTGTATATATTTGTTTCTGTATTTATTGTTTATTTAATATTAATGTTCGGTATGTTTGTTTGTTTATGTATGCACCAACCACCAAGGCAAATTCCTTGTTAAGTACTTAGTAGGCAATAAAACTGATTCTGATTCTGATTTGATTCAGTAGAAGTCAAATATGTTACTATTCCTATTGCTGTACATAATGTAGGCCTTTATAAACATGTGGTGGGAAATAACTATGTACCTTTACTCAAGGAGTACATTTTGAGGTACTTGTATTCTCAGTTCTTCCACCACTGTATATAAATACACAGCTCTCTGAAATGGTACATTTTTAATTTTCCAAAAACTGGCCATAACTGATGTCAAATCAGCCTCTTGCATTTAAATTTCGGTTCATATTCTTCCTCCTTATAATTGTTACCTTGATTAAAAAGTCACAGTCCTCCACTTGGAAAGCGATGTCTTTGACTCCATCTCCATGCTTAATCAAGTGTTCCCCCATCTCTGAGGTGAAGATAAAACCATGTTAAAATGCAGACACACTGTATGTCATGTTCCTAGCATTTCATCTTTCATATGAGAAAACTTGCCTTCATTTCCAGGGTTTAGTGGCGATTCAAATACAAATATGATCTGTGAGGAGAAAGGAGGGGTGGTTGTGTTTGTGGAGAGAATCATTGATCATGGATACACTGAGTTTTTATTCGATCAGCACAGGATGTCTGACTGCATACCTTATCCTGTCTGATGACATGAGACACCACCTCTCGGCTGCCAGTCTCCAAACCCTTGTAGGCCAAAGCCTCGAAGCCCATTTTATCACAGTAGAACGAGGCTGCCTGTAAAATAATCAGACTGTCTTTCCTGGGAAGGGAACGTATGATGGACTATGACAATGTGAGATTCTGTTGAAAGAGTTCAACTCCTGCCAGAAATGTACTGACTGCGGGTTGCTCAATGCAGACTGTGTGTTTTCTGGCCTGTGTGCTGACCCACAGTGAATATATGAACTAAGTAAGTTTGTGTCACAGGTATGTATTTTTAAATTATCATTTATGTATTTTCCAGCACCAGATCCTCCCATTTTGAAAGCTGTATTTGGCAGTGTAAGTTTGTCATTCATGCATTGAAAAATGACTGAAACAGTTAATTGATTTTTTTAAATAGTTGCGGATACATTTTCTGTCGATCGACTTATCAATTGATCGGCTGTATTTGTTGTAAAGAAATAAATGTCTTGTTTTTAAATAGTTTGGGACAAAAAGAACAGAGTCTGGAAGTTCCAGAGGCTACAGATTAAAGGACTCGTGGTTATTTTAACTGTATATGAAGAACAAAATGTACAGTTATTAGGTAAATACTAAACCTGCAGATGTTTCTGTAAGTAGTAAAAGTCCACAGTAACTCATATTTACCCAGTAAAATGCATTAAGATGAAGCATGACGAAAATGTTTGGAATCTAAAAGAAATTCACCTTGATCCAAATATGAGTTATGAGGAAAACAAACAATTTGACTTAGATTTGGATTTGACTGGCGCTGAAATTAGACACATGTCACCGTTTGGCTACTGACCTGTTTGGCATTGCCGACCCAGAAGGTGATATGATGAAACTTGACAAACTTTCCCTTTGCGTGCTAAAAGCCAAAAATGCAACAGAATAATTAACATTGGCTGATGGTAAAAACAAAAACAAAAAAAGTATCCGACAGTTTAAAGACT